>NW_003852481.1:1309189-1365088 GCF_000181295.1 Otolemur garnettii | reverse complement strand
AGGTTGAAGTGCACTCTTCAATCTTCTCTCTTGTCTCTGCTCCAAACCATCAGCTAATTTGCTAAGGTTCTGTCCTTTCAGCCTCCTTCTGGACGGGAGCTTCTGTAAAAAGCTGGCTGCAGTTCGCCATCTTGGCTCCGCCCCCCATAATTTCTCTTAAATTGAGCAATTCAACTAAGAAATATCTATCTTAAAGTTTATGGATACTTAAGTCAGAAATTTTCTCCAAGGAGGAAAACATATTCAGAGTAATTTGTAGATTTTGCCAAAGCTTAACAAAAAAAAATCTCAAATTTTCAAACTCTAATATCTGATCAACCGATAAGAAAATCCTATACAAATAAGATAGAGTCACTCAGAGGTGATAATTTCCTTTTTTCCAAATAAACAACTATGCTGACTATTAGCAGTCTAGTGCATGCACAATGGCATTCAGTTCAAGCAAAATGTGTCTCCGGAACTCATCACCAGAACCCAAATCTTCTCAGAGCTTCTCCTTTGAGGATGACTTGCACCAATATTGATGTTATAAAAATCTCAGAGATCCCTGTGTCCAATATTAGCATTTCTGAGTAACTTCAGTCTACTCAGTAGGAAATAGAGTCATGCCTTGGATCCTAAGAAAATAATCCAAAATTTCTTAGTGGTCAAACATGGGAATTGACTTATATCCTCACAAATGCTGAACATCACTGGGACCTAACCAGGGCAGGGCTTTCCAAAGAGCCTTCTGGTTAACATATGTCCATCCAATCCCCAAAATCTCCCTGGGAAAGGGTAAAGGTCAAAGTAAATGAGTCATCCAATTAGTATTAAATGCCAAATTTGTGTCCACTCAGTGCCAAAAGCTCTGAGGTAAAGGAAAAAAGTGAGAAAACAATATTTTCCACCCTTGGTGCACATGTATTTGCTTTGGGAAGACAAAAGTAGTACAAATGATACATGTCAAACTCAATTAAACACTGAATGGATGACGTTAGCCCAAAGAGCACGTAGAATGACTATGTTAGTGAAGGACTAGAAGCATAGGTCATGTGTTTTCTTGTTGTAGAAGGTCATACTTCAGATCGGGGAAGAAAGATATGGAAAATATTGGATTAAATAGGTTGTATCAAAGAACAAGTTTTCAGACTATGATTTATAATTCCAAAATCGAAGCCTGCTGGCAGGCAAGGGATATATCCCATGAGAAACAAATTACACTATGATCCTGAAGACTTAAAACAAACGGCTAAGAGAGATGAAGATAAATGTCTAGATTATATCATAGAAGGATAAAATGGAACGACAGAAAGAAAAATAGTGGATGAGAAACCTACTCACCACAAAAAAAAAAAAAAAAAAAAAGTCAATAAGCAAGAAAAGAGCTTAAGAGCCTAAGAGGAAACTGTATAAATATTAGTTTCCTAGGAGAGCCGTACAAATTACCATAAACTAGATGATTTTAGAACAATGGTGTATTCACTCATAATTCTGGAGGCTGGGAATCTAAAATTAAGGTGTAAGCAGGGTTGGTTTCTACTGGATACTCTAAAGAAGAATCTGTTCCCTATCTGTCTCCCAGAGTCTGCTGGCTGCTGGCACTCCTTAGATTATAGATACCTCATTCTAATCTCTGCCCATCTTCACATGACCCCCTCTGTCTTTAGCCTATATGTGTGTGCACACATGCAAATTCTCCTTTTCATAAGGGCACCAGTAGGGTACAATCTGATTCAGTGTGACTTCATCTTAATTTGACTGCATGGGCAAACCATATTTCTTAATAAGGCCACACTCACCTTATTCCAGGTGGACATGAATTTTGAGGGGACATTATTCAACTGAGAACAGTAGGCTATGTGAAGGTGGGACAACTAGGGTTGTCTTTTTTTACCACTGTGACCACAATACCTAGTACCTCCCCAATGGTAGAAGTCTATTGTATACAAATATCTTATATATGTATTATGTAGATCTATTTATGCACATATATCAAACAAATGAATTGTCCTAATATCATTGCATAAACTAATAAGCCACTAATATCAATAGATTTGATATTTTAATATAAAACATTAAAAATATTATAAGTGTTCCCAAGATTGATGGGATGAAACTCATGATAAGAATTTAGTAGTAGAGGATATGCATTATATATTAAAAAAAAAAAACCACAAAAACATGTTTTAAAATTAGGTTAAAAAAGTAAGTTCCTAAGACAAGATGGCAAATTCTTTTAATGAAATCTAATTCCTGAATGTGGAAGTCCATAGTGGAGAGAACTTTGAGGACAAGATAAACATGTTTATGGTAACATTCCACAGACTACTTGAACAGAGAAAAGTCATGCTTATTTCCTGCAAAGACAACACTCTGGCTAATTCACTATTCTCCTCTGGACTAACCATCACAAGAAAGGAGAAAAGTATGTTGATCAGTATGAATGTGAAATGCCTTACAAGAATACTAAGCCATCTTAAAGTCAGTAGGCATAAAGTTACAGTGAGATAGAAGGAAAAAGTTTGAGTGTTCCAGTTAATAATAATGTAGAGTGTATTTCAAAATAGCTAAAAGAAAGGATTTTAAGTGTTTTTGCCACAGTAAAATAGTAAATATTTGAAGAGATGGTTATGCTAATTATCCTGATTAATCTATAATATATACATGAATCAAAATATCATCATGTACCTCATAAATATATAAAATCATTACCTGTCGATTTAAAATATAATGAAATTTTAAAGATAAACAGAAAATAATAGTTTTTTAAAAAAGAATTCATAGTGAAAGAAATGAAACCCCAAATATAGTCAGTCATGTATCCTCCCACACAAATTATTCAAAGTGAGGAGAAAGTATAGCACAGTCTTTAAGGAGAGAGTCCAAGAGGGAAGGACAATGACGATTCTTTCTACTTCAGTGCCTGCTGCATCACTTCATATGTGATTCAGTAAAGTTTTCCTGTGTTGTTAAGAAGACAAATAAAGATCAAGACCAAGGATAACAACAAAGGGAAGAGACAGAAGTAGGCAGAGAGGCAGGAGGAGATGCAGAACAGAAGGAGACAAAATGAGACCAGAGAAAAAGAAGAAAAGAGAAAAAGAAGTGATAAACACAAAGATGGGGTGGGGGGAGAGAGAGAGATGGAACAATAAAAACAAAGGGATGTTTTTTTTCTGGAACTTGGGACTTTGTAAAGATATATTGGTCATATAAGCTCTACCAAAGAAAACTTCAAACAAAGAAGAATGGTCTAACTAAAATTAAGTGGTTATTTAAATGGGGGGTAATTATATTGCATTATTAATTATTCTAATGATGCAGGGATTAAAAACATATAATATATAAAGAAGATCTAATGATTGTGGTCAGATGTCAAGGCACACATATTAGAGTGGTTGAGTGGTTTAACTGTAATAGAAACCCAACTTTTAAGAGGTTTAAGAAATATGAAATTTTATTTGCTAATAGAACCACAAGTCCAGCAGTGGAAGGGAGTGCCTCAGATGATACAAATAGAATTTAAATTTTATTTCCTTGTGTTTATTTCAGAAATCCTCTCTGCCTTAGGTCACTTCCATTCTCAGGTTGGATTTCTTAGAGTCATAAGAAACGTGTTGCTGGGGAAAGTGGAGTCTTCATTCTTGAACCAAACAGGGAAGGAGTTCAGGATTACCATAAATAGGTTAGACCAATCAAAATTCAGCCCTAGAACTAGAACATATCTCTAAAAACTATATAATTGCTTTACAGCAGGGAGGGAGCAGATTTAAAATTGCTTATTAATCCCAATACCCTCTACAATAAACAATATGACAAGATGGTGATAAGAGGTGCATTGACAAAGGAACTGTTAATATTGAATGTCTGTGATGTGTAGACATTTGATGTACTTTATGTATTCTTTCCAATATCACCATGAGATGAGGCTTGTTAACATTTTAGCAATAAAGATACAAATATTCAGAGATTATTATTCATAGAAACATTGGGGTAGAACCAGCCCTCTTTCTACTAACATAGGATCTGAGATGTTGATACCTTCCCGTGTAATTTAAAAATGTAACATGACTCTGGAAAACAAAGATTTTTGTCTTGACATCATCATTATCATCTTATGTTCTTAGCTATTCTCCTCCAATATTGAGCACAGTGTGGAAATTCTGCCCATGCCTCAGCAGTCTTCATGATTTCTCTGGTTCCCTCTTGCTATAGTAAAGAAGGGAAATTTCTCACAATGACTCTAATACTAAAATCTTAGTTGAGTTCTTTCTTTTGGGGGGGAAGAGGTGGTTTCATAATCAACTCTTTTTACCTTTTTTATTGTGAAATATAAACACACATACAACAAAATGCAGAAAATATGAATGTATACATCAGTGAATTATCTCACACAACCTTGTCAGCACCTCAAATCCTCCCTGGCATCTTTTCCCCTTCACTGACCCTTAACAGGAATCATTATCTTGACTTAACTTAACATGCATGTTCACATACATTTCTTCTAGGTGTTTATCAGGGAGCAGAATTGCTGGGACCTAGTTATATATATAGAAAATTCCAATCTGTTGTTACAATTTCTGAAAATGATTGAACCAATTTACACCCCCAATAGCACTGTGTAAGAGTTTCCATTGCCCCACATCCTCACCAATACTTCATGTTGACAGTCTTTCTAATGTTAACCATTCTGCTAAGTATGTAGTGGTATCTCAGTGAGTTTTTAAATTTGTATTTCTTTAATTGCTAATAATGTTGAACAGATTTTCTCATGTTCTCCATAATTTTGGATATTCTCTGTTACAAACAGACTTTTCAAATCACTTTCCCATTTTTATATTGGGTTCTTTAGCTTTCTTACCTTTTAGAGATTATTTATGTAATTCTACTTATGCTTTCTTTGTTAGTTATGGGAACTAAAAATATTCTCTCTGGTTTTATAGCTTTTCCTTTCATTCTCTATCATAGACAAAGCCAAAATTTAGCATGCAGGATATTTACTGAGGATTCCCCTATGGCTCAGTCAATTGTCTGTGGAAGGGAGAAGCCAGAAACAGGATTGAACAGAGAGAGAGGTCAATCTGTGATGCACAACCACCAAGGGCCTCAGTTGAGCCCACAGAGAGTTTTGAAGTAAGACTGGTCCTTCAGGGTTGTCCCAGGATGGGTAGAGATGGCAAGTCGTTAGACTCCTACATCCCTCATTCACCGGCTACGTGCCCCTCTAGGAAGGATGTGATCTTGGCCAAGCCTTGCTCTCTGTAATAGAGACAATTCCTGCAGGAAATGATACCAACAGCATTCCCAGATGGTGAAGCAACAAATTCTTTAGTGAAGAAGAATCTGAGCAGCACGTTAGAGCAGTGTTTTTCAATCTTTCTTATCTCACAGTACACTTGAACCTAAAGTTATGTTGATTTAAAAAAAAAAGCAAAAAGAAGAATATACTTACTGTGCTTTGAACTTCTTTTGAAAATGATTTAATAATCTTAAAAAATTTTTGCAGCATACCTGAGATTCTCTCATGGCACACCCATTGAAAATCACTGCATTTGAGTGCCTGCCACATCCTCTTAACAGTGTTCTGAATTTTTTTTTTTTTAGTATATTGAGTTATTAATTTGAGCGTAGTCCAATTTAATAGTCATTTCCTTTATCTTAGTGTATTTTGTTTCCTGTTGAAGAAGTAATCTTTCCTTACTCAGATTCATGAAAATATTCCCTATATTTCTTCACATTCATATATACAAGCTACTTGAAAATTGACTCTTCATGTGTAATATGAGTCATATTTCATTTTTTTCCACATTTATTTCTAACTTTTCTCAGCATCAATATATCATATAAATAGGATTGATAACAGCCAATCAGGAGAAAGCTGGGTGACTTTTATAAATGCTTAAGGAAAATGATACGGGATATTAATTAGAGAAGATTTCACTTGAAGACCCTGACATGTTTAAGTAGAAATCTCAATAATCTTTTACAAATTGGCGACCCTTACCTGTAGACACTAAATTAAAAGAGATAAACATGAAGTAATAGGCATATTCAGGAGCTCAACAAATGGTATCTATCCATATTATGCTGGGGCTAGGGTCATCCCTAATATCTACCTTGTTCAGAATGTTGTAGGTTATCACATTCTCATCTTAGTAGAACATACTTTACTCTTTCCTTTTTATGCCCCTCCCCCACAAAAAGAAAGAAAAGCTCATTATTGCTCTCATCTGTCTTAGTTTAGCCATGCCCTATGGAATCAGATAAGACGTCACCAGTAGCCACAACAACATTCTTCACAAGATGTTACAATCCCTGTTTAAAAGCAGGTAAACTGTGTGCTGCCTTTCCAGGAGCAGACAATGGCAATTCACTGAGCCCCAGGGTGAAACTCAGCCAATATGTAGAATCTACACATTTTTAGCCTTCCAACATTTTGCAAAAAAATTCTAAGCAGCTCCATAATGCAGATAATTTATGAAGAATCTGTGTTCTAAAAACACATATGCATATAGGAAAGAACAGCATCAGCTCAATTGCATTTTTCTTCACTAGAGTGACATTTTAATCAAGATGCAACATCTGAAGGGCATGAAGCCTGTAGTATGACACCTCCCTATCCCAAAGACTTCTAAGTTTCCTTCTAATTCCAATAACAAGAGCCTCTTCCTCAGCCTCACAGTTGATGTCTTGTTCAACAGTTGAACAAAACAAAAACAAAGACAAAAAAACCTATGTATCAGTGAGTGTATGTTCATCAAATAACAAAAAATCACTACTATGGTTTGCACCATTGTGATATGTATTATTTATTAAAAGGAGTTGGATTGGTTAGCAAGCTCCACAGTATCATCAAAGACCCATCTCCTTTCAGCCAGCTTTCCATACCCTCAGGGTATTGATTTCCATCCCAAGGCACACAGCTTCTAATGTGCAGTGTGCACGGAGGCTAATATGGATAGAGCTTCTCTAAATTTCAGCATTCAAAACTATTTTTATTAATTCTGTTATAAATCTAAGGTACAAAGAAAGTTTTCTCCCAGCTTCCCATATCCCCACACCACCACCAACACAGTAGACTTTCCATACATTCATTGTCCAGGGACACATACCATCCCACTGTTCAATCACTGGTAAAGTGAAATGAACTGTCACAATTCACTTAGCTCTATGATGATTTACGATTCACCACCTAAACCAGGCACATTGTCCCCCAAACAATGTTGGGGTTATGAATTCAAGAAAAGAAAGCTACTAGCCTTTGAGTAGGCAACCAACTGCATGTGTCACAAACACCTTGTGACAGGGTGAAGGGAAGCCTAGAAGGAAAAACACCAAATGCAAATTGTGCCTGCCTTGAGATCACAGGATTTTGTGGATACGTATAGAGATAGGGAAGGACAATGTTTCTTCTTTCAAGTGTTATATATTTATAAATTTTCTAGAGTAGCCACGTATTGTTTTTATAATTAAGAAAAACAATTCCTTGGGAAGGAAAAAGTACCTATAATTTCCATAACCTACCAAAGAAATTAAAGGGCAAACATCTCAATGTTTAATCAACTCAGAATTTCCCTGAAACTCTGGAGGAGAGTCTCAGGAATGAATCCAAATGGGAGGAGAACTGTCTGTCCTCCAAGGCTGCTCACTGTCATCAGCATACTTGGGAGGCAGAAGTTAGGCTTCTAGAAACCCTTCCCAATATCCTTGGAGTCTGTGGATAACCTATGTTTAGGTTGTGGCCACATGCTCAGTAGTGATATCTGTAGAGAGCAATTCTCTCTGTAAGTTTTAGTAAAAACAATCAATTACCATCTGTCTACACAACCGAGACCCATATGGGCTTATTACTGGAATGGCATTGTATTTGGATGGATGGTGTAAACTAGACGCAACTATTTTCTAGCAGTTCTACCCCTGAAATCCTGAACTCAGCGTTGGGTGAGCTTATGCTGTGTCAGTGAACTGGTGTCCTCAGGGTAGGATGATAGAGAAGAGGGACAGAGAATGGCATCAGGCTTCTGCTGTTACTTTGGATACTATGACATCATCCAAATAGTAAATAGCTGGATAATTGTTGGCTCAGAAAAGTAATTCTGAAACCAAATATATATCACAAACTGTCAGATGAAGGGCAGAAACAAAAATAAACCAGCCACACTGACTAAAATATTTGATGCATTATTATTTGGAATTTAGAAATACATCATTACTACTAATAGTAATAATAACAATTTCAATTTATCTGGTTTTCAATAACATTCCAAACTTTATGCTAAGCACTTAAAAAAATTATCCCATCTAATTCTCATAGCAGCTCTAAAATTAAGGAATTATTAACCTCATTTTACCAATGAAGAAATAGTCTCAGAAAGGATTTATAAATTTCCCAGGGTCACAGAATTAAAGTGTGATTGAACTAAGTTTTGAAATTTTCTCTAACTCCAAATTTCATGCACTTAACTAAAACTGCTTCCAGCAACCATCGTCTCCAAAAAGCAAACATTCAATGAAGGAGGCAAAGTGATCTTCAGTTCCTAACGCCAGTACTAATACTAAAAATATGAAAAATCTTTGTGAGTAAATTAGTGGAAGAAGAGAAAGACTACCTATGAAACTATCTAACACCAGGACTCGCCTACATAAATATCTTTTACCACAGGAAAATTATTTAAAAATTAAACAACCACATCTATCACAAGACTAATGTCGGCATAATCTCGGGGCTTTGTAACATCCCCAATGGTAATGAAAAATATGATGCATATACCCTGAAAATTTACAGAACCTGAAGGTGATGGTAATGGCAAACCCCAGATGCATTCCAGCCTTTCCTCTATTTTACACTTACAGCCCAGTTTCTACAGGAAATAATTATGTCTCCTACTCTGACAAATTAACTACAACAGTGGAAGCCATAATTTTCCTAGACTGGCCCAAGGCAATTTGGGAGTAAAGTACTTAAAGGATGGCCAAGCAGAGAACTAATCACAATCCAAGGGCTGCTACAGTGGAGTTAGAAATAGAAGCAAACTGACCACCACATTGATGTGGCTTGACATTTGGATCTGGGCTCAAAACCTACTTCCCCTAACATTATGTTCTGCATAATCTATCCCCTGATTGCTTAGCAGTGGTTCTCAACCTTCCTAATGCTGAGATGTATTTTCATTTTTACAAAGGGGTCACAACCCACAGGTTGAGAACCGCTGACTTAGAGACATTTTCAACACTTAGTTTATGAGGGTCTCTGTTTCTCCAACAGAGACTGTACATAAGGAAGATTGTCAAACAAAGTTCTACTTCTACCATATGTACAAACATTTCTAATTCAAAAATGTAAAAGTCCCATCTAACAACAGATAATCTAAAACTAAGAAGTGGCAGCTGCTCCAGATGAGGGGTCAGTAAAAAAAATCCATAACTATGAAAAATCAGAGTGAAAGGAGATCCCCCCCAAAAGGAACACCAACTCTTTAGCAATGGATACCAACCAAAATGAAAACAATAAAATGATAAAGAATTCCAAATATGAATTATAAGGAAGCTCAATAAAATACAAAATAAAATGGAAAACCAACTCAAAAATACCCAGAAAATTCAGGAAATGAATGAAAAATTCACTAAAGACATTGATATATTTTTAAAAAGTAGAACTTTTGGCAAGGAAAATCTCATTTAAGGAAATATAAAAAACAATGGAAAGTTTTAAAAATAGACTAAACTGGGCAGAAGAAAGATCTCAGAGCTTGATACAACACTTTCAAATTAACTCAGTGAAAAGCAATGAACAGAGAATTAAGAGGAATGAACATAGCCAACAAGAAGAGGTAAAACAAAGCCATAAGTTATTACTCAATAGAATGACCAGAACAGTTTTCCACATTTCAGTCCTATCAATAAATGTGAATGCTCTAAATGACTTGCTAGGGAGACATAGGCTAGCTAAATGGATGAAAAAATACGACTCGAGAATATTTAACCCAGAAGGATCCATGCAGATTCCAGGTGAAAGGAGGTGAGAAAATATTCCATGCAAATAGAAAACAAATGAAAGGAGGTATACCCATTCTATATCAGATAAAATTGACTTTAAATCAACAACAGTAAAGAAAGACAAAGACGGTCATTATATAATAGTTAAGGGAACAATTAAACAAGAAGGTATAACAATACTAAACACAGGAGCATCCAGACTCTTAAAGTAAATTCTACTAGATCTAGGCAAAGAAATAATCAGGGACATTATATGGCCATGGAATTCTATACCCCAGTGATGGAACTGATCATCCAAGCAGAAAATTATGAACATTGGATTTATACAGAACTCTAGAACAAATAGGCCTAACAGGAATTTATAGAACATTCCACCAAAAAATTATTGAATATACATTCTTCTCATCAACACATGAAATATTCTCCAAGATTGGTCATATCTTAGGCCACAAACAATGTCTCAACAAATTCAAAAAAATATATATCAGACCATACATCTTAAGGAACAATTAAGTCATGGAAATTGACTACACAAAGTCATGGAAATCAATAATCTTCTGCTGAACGATTATTGGGTCAAAAATAAAATTAAGATGGAAATCAAAAGATTCCTCTAGCGAGTGTGGTGGCTCATGCCTGTAATCCCAGCACTGTGGGAGGCTGAGGAGGAAGAATTGCTTGAGCTAAGGAGTTTGAGACTTGCCTGAGCAAGAGTGAGACCCTGACTCATTAAAAACAAACAAACAAAACAAACAAACAAACAAAAAACCCAGCCTAGTGCTGCTGTGAGTTCCTATAATCCCAGCAGTTTCCGGAGGCTGAGGCAGCAGGCAGCCCATAGCCCTAGTCTGAAGTTGCAGTGAGCTACCAGGCCATTGCATTCTGCTCAGGATATAGGGTGGGACTCTATCTAAATAAATAAGCAAGCAAGGAAATTAAAAAAGAAAGATTCCTTAAACTGAATGATAAAGGGTATACAAGCTATCAAAAATCTATGGATTCAGCAAAAAGTAGTTCTAAAGGAAAAAATCCATAACCTTAAAAACCTACTTCAAAAAGATGGAAAGATTACACATCAATAAACTAATGACACATCTCAAGGAAATAGGTGACAAAAAGAGCAAAGTAAATCCAAATCCTGCAGAAGAAAAATAACTGAGATCAGAGCAGAAGTAAATGAAATGGAAAACAAACAAACAAAAAATCAAATAAATACAAAAGATCAATGAAACAAAAACTTGGTTCTTCAAAAAGATAAATAAAATTGATAAAACTTTTGGTAGATTAACCAGGAAAAGAAGAAAAAAGTATGAAAGAAACTCAATCAGAAATGAAAAAGGAGATATTACAACTGATACCACAGAAATATCATCTGTGAAAACTATGTGAAACTTTCTAAATGTAGAATATAAATGTCTTAACACAATAACTAAGAAAATGTCATGAAGGCTATGTTAACCAGTTTGATGAAAATATTTCAAATTGTATATAAAACCAGCACACTGTACCCTATGACTGCATTAATGTACACAGCTATGATTTAATTAAAAAAAAAAAAAGAAAACTATTAAAATCTCTATGGACATAAACCCCAAAATATAGAGGAAATAGACAAATCACTGGAAAAAATATCCCTGAAGACTCAATTAGGAAAAAAATAGAACCCTCAACCAGACCAATAACAAGCAAAGGGATTAAAGCAGTAATGAAAATATTTCAGAAAAAAAAAATCCCCAGACCAGATGGATTCACAGCCACATTTTACTAGCCTACAAAGAAAAGCTGGTATCCATATTGCAGAAATTATTCCATAACATTGAGCAGGAGGGAATCCTCCCCAATGCATTCTGTGAAGCCAGTTATCACCCTACTTCCAAAGCCAGGAAAGGATATAACAACAACAAAGAAAACTACAGACCAATATCCCTTATGAATATGTAGATGCAAAAATTCTCAATAAAATCTAAGCAAACTAAATTTGACAGCACATCAAAAAAAAAAAAAAAATCCACTAAGACCAAATAGGCTTCCTCCCAGGAACTGAAGGATGACACAACAAACACAAATCAATAAATATGATTCACCATATAAGTAGAAGCAGACACAAAGATTATATCATCACACTAATAGGTGCAGAAAAAGCATTCAACAAAATTCAGCACCTTTTATGATTTAAAAAAATCCCTCAACAAACTAGTCATAGAAGAAACATATCTCAAAATTATAAAATCCTTATATGACAAATCCACAGCTAGCATCATACTGAATGAAGAAAAGTTCAAAGCAATCATTCCCACTCAAAACTGGATCAAGACCAGAATTTCTACTTCACCACTTCTATATAATATTGTACTGGAAGTTCTAGTCACAACAATCAGGCAAGAGATAGAAATTAAGGGTATAAAAATCAGGAAAGAAGAGATCAAAATATCATTTTTCACTGATGATATGACTTTATATCGAGAAATCCCCAAGTACTCTACCAAGAGACTCCTGGAATTGATAAATAAATTCCAAGCCTCAGGTTCCAAAATCAATGTACACAAACCAGTAGCATTTCTATGCACCAATCACAGTCAAGCTGGGAGTCAAAAGAAAGGCTCAATACCATTCACAATAGCTACAAAATAAATAAAATATCTAGAGAAGTACTTATCCAAGGAGGTAAAAGATCTCTACAAAGAGAACTATGAAACACTGAAGAAACGAATTACAGATGACACATAAAATAGAAAAAAAAAATCTCATGCTCAGGGATCAGTAAAATCAACACGATTAAAATGTCCATACTCACTAAAGCTGTTTTCTGATATTGAGCAATAGATTCAATTCAAACCCCACCAAAATACCAAGTCATAGTTCACAGATCTGAAAAAATGATTCTATACTCACTTGGAACCAGAAAAGAGCCAAAATTGCTAAGCAATCTTATACAAAAAGAACAAATTTAAAAGCATCACATTACTAGACTTCAAACTATACTAAAAGGCTACATTAACCAAAACAACCTGGTATGGGCACAAAAATAGAGACACAGACCAATGAAACAGAAAAGAGAACCCAGATATAAAACCATCATACAGCCAACTTGATCTTTGACAAAGCAGATAATATACACTGGGTGAAAAAAGTCCTATTCAATAAGTGGTACTGGGAAAATTGGATAGCCACATACGGAAGAACAAAACAGTAACCACATCTCTCAGCACTCACAAAAATTAATTCAACATGGGTAAAAGACTTAAATGTAAGGCATCAAACAGTAATAATTCTAGAAGGAAATATTGCAAGAACTCTTCTGGATATCAGCCTAACCTAAGTAGGAAGATTCCCACTGTCAATCACAGCAACAAATGAATGGGACTTGATTAAATTAAACACCTTTTGCACAATACCCTACTCCCCCCCCCCCCCCCCCAAAAAATTAACTGACCAAAGAGACAACCTACAGAATGGGAGAAAACATTCACAAATTACACATTTGGTAAAGGGCTAATAACCAGAATCTACAAAGAACTCAAGCAAATCAGCAAGGCAAGAAATGAAACAAGCCTATTAAAAAGTAGGTAAAGACATGACCAGAAGCTTTTCAAGAAAAGACAGGCAAAATGGCCAATAAACATACAAAATTAGAGAATTCTTCATAATTCTTTCCAAAGAAGCTATACTAGTTTGCAGTCCAACCAACAGTGTAAAAGTGTTCCCTTCTCTCCTCATCTCCACCAGCATCTGTAACTTGGAACTTTGTGATGTGGGCTATTCTCACTTGGTTTAGGTGATTATCTCAAGGTGGTTTTGATTTGCATCTCTCTGATTATTAGGGATGATGAACTTTTTTTTATATAAGTTTTTTAGCCATTCATCTGTCTTACTCAAAGAAGTTTCTATTCATGTCTTTTGCCCAGTGATAGGATTGTTTGGCTTTGTTGTTGTTGATTAATTTGAGGTCTCTGTAGATTCTAGTTATCAACCCTTTGTCAGATTCACAACATGAAAATATCTTTTCCCATTCTGAAGTTTGTCTGACTGGGTATAATGAAAGGGTACATGGCACACCTCTTGAGTGCAGGACACAACTACAAGAGGGACTATACCTAACAAATGTGAACATTGTAACCTAGTTGTTTGTACCCTCACATTAACCTGAAATTTAAAAATATATAAAATAAAATGATTAATTAATTTTTAAAAACATGAAAAAATATTTAATGTCACTGTTTATCAGGGAGATGAAAACTAAAACCACAATGAGATATCACCTTATACCAGTTAGAATGGCTTTTATTAAAAAGTACCAAAAGAATAGATGTTGGCATGAATGCAGAGAGAAAGGAATGCTTATATACTGTTGGTGGGATTGCAAGTTGGAAGAACCTTTTTGGAAAACAGTACACAAGATTCCTCAACAAACTAAAAGTAGACCTATTACTTTTCAAGAAATTCCAATATTGGGTATTTACCCAAAGGAAAAGAATTCATTCTATCAAAAAGATATCTTCACTTGAATGTTTACTGAAGCACAATTCACAATAAAAAAGATGTAGAATCAGTGCAAGTACCCATAAATTCATGGGTATATTTTAAAATTCAGTATATTTTAAAAAATCTTAGATGTATACCATGGAGTACTACTCAGCCATGAAGAAAGATGAATTGATGCCTTTTGCAACAATTTTAATAAAATCAGAAACCATTTTCCTAAGAGAAGTACCTAAAGAATAGAAAAACAAACACTACATGTACTCATTATTCAATTGGAACTAACCAATGAGCACACGTGTGCATAAGGGAAATAAAATTCACTGGAAATCAAATGGGGACAAGGAGGAGATTAGTGAAAACATAACAGGCAAAATGAACACTATCTGTGTGATAGGCACACTTGTAATACTAACTAAAGGTCTACAAAATAATCCAGGTAACCAAGAATATTTGTACCCTCACAATATTTTGAAAATACATTAAAATATTTTGAAAAGTACATTTTAATTTGCATTACATTAAGTATTAGTGAGGTTGTCATAGATTCAGAAGATTAAAAGCTATTTGTAGATTTTTTCCACCTTCAACCATAACCAAGTAAATGGTACTTAAATTGTCTTCCTATTATATATAACTAGAAAACAGGACAAAGAGCTGTTTTCTGATATTGAACAATAGACATTCAGTTAAGGAATACAAACAATGAGAAAAGGTGAAAAAAGTCAAGATAGTTCCCAAATTTCTGCTTGACAATATTATCTAAACCTGGTAGAGGATAAGGGATCCCACAATGGTAGATTGAGTTGAGTAGACAAAGATCAGAGTTTAGAGAGACTGACATAGCTAAAATTTGCAGGATAGTGTATTAAGGAAGATATATTTTTGTAGAGAAAGATCTCAGAAATCTGCATAGGGTTTTCCTTAAATCTACTGCTAAAAACAGAGGGAAAATGTACTGTAAAATGTAGAAAAAGGGCAAAGATCTATGAGAGAATCAAGACTGAACAATTTCCACAGCTCACAATGAGACAAGAAACACTCCAATTTTGTCCTGTCTTAAAAAATAAAATTTCAGGTTTTTTGTTGTTTTTTTCACATAGAGATTTAATAAAGATCCCTAAAAGGATGACAAAGTAAAGTCAAATATCCTACCAAAATGAAGCTTTCACACAACCTTCAAGGTAAATTATATAGGCAAAATGATACACTAGAAAACTCCATGCCCTCATTTGCCTGTGGAAATATCAAAAAACAACTAAATATTGAATAAAATAGCCTTACAGGAGCTCTGAAAAACAGTTAAACTTGTGCAAGAACAAGGTTAATATCCAACTGAGGAAAAAACTACTTTTATACCAAAAAGATTGTTTTTGGCATTTTTACTTGCCTATGTCATAGCCAGTCTCCAGCACAGTGTGGTCTTAGTCTGAAAGTGGTAGCATTTGAGCAATTCCCTCTTTCAAACCAAAGAGAATAAAGAAAAACTTATTTTCAACATTTTAATTTATTTGGGTGATACTTGAAAGAATGTCACCAATGGAGAGTGGTCAGGGCATCCAATAACAAGCAGAACTCATAAAAAAAAATTGAATTACACATCAAAATTGTCAACTGATTGTGAGAAGCATAGCAGACCAAATAAATAGAAAAAAAAATTAACTGAAAAATCTTAGCATGAGAAAGGTGTATGCCCCATGTTTGCATTAATGTACACAGCTATTATTTAATAAAAAAAAGAAAAGAAAAGTGTGTACAAAAATGGTCCTAAAGGAGGTCACTCTTGAACCAAAGCAAAGAAGAATAAAAATTTGGCACGACCTTTTGAGAGGCAAGATTATGTTTTGGGCCATGTTATCACTGGTGAGGAAACATGGGTATGCCAAGATGATCCTGAAACAAAGTGTCAAAGTGCTCAATCCAAATCAAGAGTCAAACAATATTGCTAACATGGTTTGACAGCAGAGGGATTGTTATGAAAGTGCATCAACTGGATAGTTAACCAAGTTTACTGTTCAGAAGTACTGAAAAGTATCTGAAAAAGTTAGATGAAATTTTTAGTTGAGTTGAGTTGAATTTTTCACCAACAACTCATACTTCTTGCATCACAACAATGCAGCAGCTCACACAGCACTGTCTGTGAGAGAGTTTTTCGTCAGTAAACAAATAACTGTAATGCAACAAACTCCTTACTCACCTGACTCCAGTGATTTTCTTCATTACCTGAAAATAAAAAAAATTTTGGAAGGAAGAAATTTTTATGACATTCAGGACACAAAGGCTAATAGAATGACAGTTCTGATGGCCATTCCAAAAAAAAGTTCCAAAATTGCTTTGAAGGGTGGACTAGGTGCTGATGTAGGTGCTTAGCTTCCCAAGGGGAGTACTTCAAAAATGATCATAGTGATATTCAGCAATGAGGTATTTAGCACTTTTTCTAGAATGAGTTCATGAACTTAATTGGCAGACCTCATACACAGTGTTCCATCCAACAACAGCAGTAAATACATTACATTTTTCTCAAGTGCACATGAACAAGGTTAATGTGCACATATTAGGTACTGAAACTAGATATTTCACATATTAGGTCATGAAACTAGTCTTATTAAACTTAGAATTGAAATCATACATAATAGTTTTTCTAATCCCAATGGAACAGAAAAAAAGTTGCCATATACAGGAAAAATTGGAAATTATACCTATGTATACCTTCATTTACAAAATGCTCACAACAGAATTTTACAAAGAGATGGCCAACATGTAAAGAATATTTTATAAATATTTTTTAAACTTTTATAATGAAGATTTTGCAAATATAGGTACACTTAGCTGCAATTTCCCATTATTCCTATGTATGGCAACTTTAAGGACAGCCTGTAGCAATCGTTAGTAGAAGGAGAACTGGAAAATATGTGAAAATTAAGCAACACACACTTAAACATCAACAAGTAAAAGAAGAAATCATAAGGAAATTTTTTAAAAATATTGAAACAAACAAAATTGAAAACACATTAAAACGTACAAGACACAGTGAAAGCAGGGCTAACACTGCTTTTCAAGCTGCTCATACTTACAAAAGCAGATAGATATCAAATAAATAATCTAGCTTTACACTTTATAGAACTAAAGAAATAAGAACAATATAAAACTCAAAGCTAGCAAGAGAAAAAAATAAGGATAAGAGCAGGGACAAACAAAAGAATAGAAAACAATAGAGAAAAAAAAAATCAAGAGTTGCTTCTTTGAAAAGATTAATAAAATTGATACACCATTAGTAGATTAAGAAAAAAAGAGAAAAGACTCAAATTACTAAAATCAGAAATGAAATTGGGGACATTATTACTGACCTTACAAAAATAGAAAGAATGATAAAACATTACTATGAGCAATGTATACATCAATAAATTGGATAACCTACATTTATACATAAAATGGATAAATCTCTAGAAATGCATGACCTACCAAGACTAATCCCAGAAGAAATGGAAACTCCAAAGAAACCTATAGCTAGATCAATTTCCTAAAGTTAGGAGATTATATCACTTTTCAAAAATCTCCTGGCAAAGAAAAGGCTCAGGACCAGAGATGGCTTTACTGGTGAATTTTAGTAAAAATATAAAGAAAAAATAACGCTGATACTTCTCAAACTCTTCCAAAAAATTGAAGAGAAAGGAACACTTAGCTCAATTCGATGTGGTCAGCACTACCTTTATACCAAAGTCAGTTATAGACACCACAAGAAAACTACAGACCAAGATGCTCTATATTAATGTAAAAAGCCTAGCAAACCAAACCACAAAATACTATCAAACCAAATTCATGAACATATTAAAAGGATTATACACTCTAACAAATTGGGATTTATTCCTAAAATGCAAAGATGATTTTGAGGTGTACCACCATTGAGAGAATGAAGAAAAAAACCGATCATCTTTATTGATGCAGAAAAAAACATTTGACAAAAGTCAATATCTTTTCACAATAAAAACACTTCCAAAAAGTAGGAATAGAACAAAATTGCCACAGCATAATTGAGATAATATATGACATCCATGAGTATCATAACACTTCAGGGTGAAAGAGTGAAAAATTTATGCCTAAGATCGAGAATAGCAAGACAAGGGCGCCAACTCTCACCACTCCTCCTCAACTTACTCTTGAAAGAAGTGTGTCTTCATTAAATGTTTTTGGAATTAAATTGAATCCAATGCATTTGACAATTATCAAAATAGAGCAAGCCTGCTATTGACAAAAAAAGAAATTCTACATTTTGAGGCATACTCAAAATGTGCAAAGTAGAAGTAGCATCTTTCAATGTGCAAAGAAATTAGGCAAGAAAAATGAATAGAAGCCATCCTAATTGGAAAAGAGGTAAAACTATCTCTGTTTGCAGGTAACATACCCTGATATGTGGAAAAGCCTAAGGATTCCATAAAAGAACTAATAGAACTACCATGTTTCCCTGAAAATAAAACCTACCCAGAAAATAAGCCCTAGCAGGATTTCTATGCATTTGTTAAATATAAGCCCTACCCCAATAATAAGACCTAGTGATATATACCCTATCCCGATAATAAGACACCATGCATTTTGGTGTGGAGAGGAAAACATCCCCTGAAAATAAGCCCTAGTGTGTCTTCTTGAGGAAAAATAAATATAAGACACTGTCTTATTTTGGGGGAAACATGGTAGTAACCAATTCAGCAAAATGTCACAGTAGAAAATCAACATGCAAGTATCAATTGTATTTCTCCACACAGACAATTAACAATCTGAAAGGAAAATGAGAAAACAATCACATCAACAGTAACACCAAAAGGATAAAACATTCAAAACTAAACTTGACCAAGAACGTGAAAATTTGCATACTAAAAACTACAAACAGTTGCTGGAAGAAACTAAAGAAGACTTAATTAAATGGAAAGACCTCACATATTCATAGGCAGGAAGAATTAATATTGTTAAGATGTCGATACCAACACAAAGTACCTTCCAGATTCCATGGAATATCTATCAAAATCCCAGTGATATTTTTTTGCAAAATAGGAATAACCCATCCTAAAATTCATCTGGAATTTTAAGAGATCCCAAATAGATCCCCCCAAAAATCTTGAAAATTAATAACAAGGTTGGTGATATTACACTTCTCAATTTCAAAACTTACTACAAAGCTACAGTAACCAAGCAGTATAGTGGCATAAAGATATACATAGAGACCAAGTGAATCAAGAGCCCGGAAAGAAACCCTCACATTTCTTGTCAAATGACTGTTCATTATGAAGCCAAGACCATCGGTGGGGAAAGGTCAATCTTCAAAAAATGATTCTAAGGAGAACTGAATATGCACATTCCACAGAATCAAGTTGGATACTTTCTTACATCATAAATACAGACTAATTCAAAGTGATAAAAGACCTAAATAGGGATAAAACTCTAAAAAAAATTACAGAAAACATAGGAGACAATCTTTACGGTATTGGATTTGGCAATGATTTTTTTTAAGAGACTAAATGCATAGATGACAAAATAAAAATGGTATTGCACTTTTTAAAAATCAAATGTTTCATGCATGAAATGTCACTAAAAGGAAAGTGAAAAGGAAACCCACACAGTGGGAGAAATATTTGCAAATCATGTATCTCTTAATGAGTATTAAGAATAGAGAACTTCTATAAATTAACACATAAACACACACACATACATAAACACACACCTCAATTTTTAGCACTTGAATACATTTTTCTCCAAGGAAGATATACAAATAACCAACAAGCAGGAGAAGATTCTCAATTTTACTATTCTTAGGGAAAGGGAAACATAATACAACATCACATGAGACACCACTTCATAGCCACTGGTATGGCTGTTAACGTTTTAGTGAAAGAAAATAACAAAAGTCTTAGTGAGAATTCGGAAATATTGGAACGTTTGTGGAAGGTAAAATGATATAGACACTGTGGAAAATAGCTAGGTAGTTCCTCAAAAAGTCAAACATAGAATGAGTGTATGACCTAGCAATTCTACTTCTAGCTGTATACCCCCCCCAAAAAAAAACAAAAATTCAAATTAAGGACTCAAATGGAGATTTGTGTGCCATGGTTCATAGCAGCATTAACCACAACAGTAAAAAGATGAAAACAACCCAACTGTCCATTGACAGATGAACAGATAAGCAAAATATGGCATGTACCTATAATTAAATATTACTTAGCCTTAAAAAGGAAGGCAATTCAGATACTTGTATTAATTCTGAAGCTATAAGTAAACTAAGCTAGGCACAGTAGGACAAGTACTACATGATTATACTTAAATAAGGTACCTAGAATATACACATCTATATTCTGAATCTATATTCAGAAAGCAGAATAGTGGCTACCAAGGGTTAACGTAGAGTTATTATTTATAACTTTATATAGGTTCAATAGGGTGATAATGAGAAAGTTCTAGAGATGAATAGTAGTGATGGGTATACAACAATGGGAATATTCTAATTGTTACTGGCTTGTTCATTTTTCAAAGGCTGGAACTTAAACCTTAGTGTAAATTTTATGTTGTATATATTTTACTGCAACAAAACATTTTTGAATTCTCAAATGTGATAATCTAAAAGAAATTTAGCTGCTTCCTAAATTATACTTCAAAATTCTTTGTAGGGAGACAATCCTTTAAAAAGAGACATTCAATAATATAAAATTTACGATCTAAAGCACACAATCAAAATTTAGCAGACATGTGATGGAAGCAGGGAAATAGGACCCACCCTTAGCAGGAAAAAAAAAAAAGAAAGCATAAACACAATAATAAATGACAAAGATTATGTAACTAGAAGACTAGGGCTTTAAATATGCTGTTACAACAACTTTGGTCAAGGATGTAAGAGAAAATGTGGATATAGTAAGGAAAGAAATTAGAGACTAAAAAGATATATCTGAAATGAAAAATTTGCTTAATAGGATGAACAGCACTTTAAATACTACAGAATAAAAGACTAATGAATACATTGCACTAGAAACTATCAAAACTGAAGCCAAGAGAGAAAAAGCTGAAAAGAGCCTCACTGGCCATGAAAAGGCTAAAGCATTTAACAAAAGAATTCACAAAATGTTCCAAAAAAATCAATGAAAACTATAAAGTCACAGAATCAAAAGATTTAATAAACCTCCAAAAGATAAATGCAAAAAAACTCACATCAAAATATATCTTAACCAAGTCATTGACAACTAAAGGTAAGCAGATAAAAGCATCTACAGGACAAAAAAGAAATACTAAGTGTAGAAAACGCATCACCACTCTCTGGCCAGAAACTATGCAAGCCACGAGACGTGGGACAATAGAACATTCTGAAATGGGGAGACACATTCAGCCTAAAATTCTACATCCACTGAAAAACACACTTCAGAAATGAAGGAGGGTGGGCGCCAAGATCTCAGGGGGTTTTTCTTCTCTTCCTTTTTCCTTGCCAGCTTGCTGTTTTTATTTATTTCAAAGTATGATGGGGTACAAATATTTTGGGTTACATGGATCACTTTAATAATGTTGGGGCTCTGGTTATAAGAGTGCCCGTCACTCACCTAGCGTTCTGTACCACTAGGAAGGTTTTTGTCCATCCCTCCTCCACCCTTCCCCCTGTTTGTTTTACGTGGAGTTTTACTTCCCTCTGTGCACGTGGGTGCCCATTGGCTACTTCCAACTTAATAGTGAGTATACGTGGTATTTGTTTTTCTATTCTTAAGATACTTTACTTAGGAGAATGGTCTCCTGTATTTTCACAGGGTCGTCATTCTCAAATTCTGGCCTGGGTCCCACTTTTCCTTGAAGCCTCAGCCGCTAGCATGTACCCACTTGGGGAGGAGGATGGCCACTGGTCAGATTCTTGGTCCAAACTGCTTTCTCCATTTGGAGAAGGTAGAGAGGTAGGGAAGGAAGCATCTGAATGGCAGAAAGTCAACTTTCTGGCCTCTGGTGACTGTCTCCTTGGAAGGGAACCCCACGTGGAGTGCCCACTCTCTGGGATCATACAAGTTCTCCCCACTACACCATATTTGCCACCAAGGCTGGGTGAGCTCTTGGCAGGTGGGGAAGGACCCTGGCCACCCAATGCTTTTCACTGTGCTGGGGGCTCTCTAGGTTTGATCCTCACTAGTATCCTTTTTCCTTTATCTTCAACCTTCTGTGTTTTGTGATTTTTTTTTTTAAGGATCCCTGGCAGGCTCTGGGGTTCCTCTTTCTATGATCTATCCCTGCTCTGCATCCCTCCTCAATCTTATTAGAATTCCTGCCTCACCTCCTGAAGGTTGGGCAAACACGTCTTTAGTCAGCCATCCCGCCTCCCAGTCAACCCCTACCCCTGCCCCCCACAAAGATCTTGGTTTCTAAATACTCTTTTCTAATAAAAAAACAATTAATCCCTAGTGAAGTGGTGGCGCAGAAAATGTGCAGTTATCCTGGAGTATCTTGTGATGCCAAAGAAGGAGGAAGAGAGAAGAAAGGGAGGGAGGAGGAAGAAGGGAAAGAGGAAGGAGGGAGGGAAGGAGAGGGGAGGAAGGATGGATGAACCAGGGCCTTTGAAAGTGCACAGACTCTAACAGGTTCAAATGTGGCAAGGTCATGAAAGACAAAGAAAGGCTGAAGAAAATGTAGTTTGAAGAAGATGAAGAAGACATAATAACGCATTGTAATACTGGATATGGGACCGGATCTTGGAAAATAAAAAAACATGGTAGTGAAAACCTGAGGAAAGCTGAATAAAGTCTGTAGTTCAGTCAATAGTATTATGCCAGTATTAATTTCTTAGTTTTGATAATTATACTTTGGTTATGTAAGATGTTAACAACAGTAGAAGCTGGATAAAGGATGTATATTTCACTGTATAATTTTTGCAACTTTCTGTAAGCCTAAAATTTTTACAAAATAAAACATTAAAAACACAAAGCAGGTTGTTCTAACTCTGCTCCTTACAATTTTGTACCATTGTGAGATTTGCCTAATCTTTCTGAGCCTCTGTCGCCTTAAAATAGAATGAAGATAGCAAGAGTATTAACCTCAGATATTTTTGTAAGGGAATAAACGAAATAATACTTTTAAAACACATATACAGCAATTCAAACCTTAGCTAATATTAAACACCATTATTTTTGCCCTACTGAAATTTTAAATTTTAATGCAGTGTTTTCATCTATGGTTTCTGAGTTTGCTTTACTTAGACAGACAATCCCCACTCCAAGGCTATAAAAAGTTTGCCTATTTTTTCCCTTGAGGCTTTTATAGTTCATTTTTATGTTTAAAACTTTGGTCCATGTGGAATTTATTTAAATATAAAAAGTGAATTTAAAGCTTCCTTTTTTTGTCTTTTTCTCACTTTTTCCTTTTTCTTTTTAAAGATAGGCAGACATTTGTTGTAACATCACTTATTAAATAACCCATCTTTTTTTTTCATCGACCAATTTTCATGCTTCAAAGCATACTGGGACACAGACATTTTCTAGCTCCTTCTACTTGGCCCCCTATACCTGCAACCTGGGTTTAGGAAAAGTGGCATGGGTTGAACAGTGTTCAAAAGCAAGCATGAGCATAGCATAGAAGCCCAAGAGGGGGTGTGATAAATATCAACTGACCCATAAATACATCGTTTCTACAGTAAATATTAAACTATTCCTTCTGAGGATACCAGTGAATTTTCATCACCGCCTCTGACAGCTCTTCTCACCCTTTAACATGACACTTGCCAATCTTTTTGTGAAAACATTCTGCATCTTCTACATCTAGGGCAGGAGTTAGATGCTTGTTGTTGAAGAGACCTGAAATACACTTTCACCCTGTCCTGCTACTTTCTTGCTGTTCCTTTCTCCCTCTCTTTTACTGTATTCTCCTCTAAATTCTTTTGTGTAACTCTGATCTGAGTACTCCTCAAAGCTTGCCTTTATTATTCTTCTTTTACCTGCTCCCCTGAATACAGCTATCCATTCACATCACCAATCACTGCTTCTCGTTCCACATTGATCCCTCCACGCCAGATCTCCTGACTCAAGGCAGGCTCCTTAGAGGCAGAGACTGAGATGGTGATTCTTATTCAAGTGATTCACTAGTAGCTAGCTTTCAGGAGAAAGGAAATGAGGATGCTAGATAGAAGAAAATCCTGAGCAAGAATGCATTTTCTCATGGAGACTAGCAGTACTTAACACCTTGAGTCAAAGCGACACCTCATGGGGTCTTACACCTCATGGCAATTTGTCATTGGTTGCTGCCTCCCCCTGGAAAGGGACTAGAGATCTGATTTCCGGGATGAAATGGCTCCTGTTCATCAGAGGACTATTCTCTAGAGAAAGGGCAATTTAGCCACCAGAATCTACAATAATGGTGGGATGTACCCAGGAAGGGGATCTTGGCAGGGCAAGGTATCCATCTCAAGGCTTCTACTGTTCTGATCCACTTGCTTCTCATATTAAGTTCATGCTCTCTAGGCACAGCTTCTCTAGCATGCAAGTTGGTCATTAATTCTAGAAAACTTTTAAAAGAAAAAATAGTGGCAGGAACTACTGCTACCACTGCTGTAGTTGGCCCTGAGATCTGATGGTCATCAACTCCCTCCTCCACTGCCAATATTAGATTCCTGTCCACCTTAGCTATACCTCACTGATCTGGGGGTTTGCTGGTGGGATGACCCAGTGGAGCCCCTGAAGGGTCTAAGCTCCCTAGAGACCAAGTCTTTATCAAATGATAGTTGCTATACCTTTCATTAACAGTTAAAGAATACTCCAGTGGAATCCTTTTGGGGGTGGGGAGGTATACTATGTATTTCTAAACTTTATTCAATATAAATGGTCACCACTGAGAACAGTGTAGTAGCAACCATCTTCAGATTGGATCACTGTGCATAGGCTTCTTTCTCTATCCTTTACTCAATATGGTTCATTCTACCACTTGATAATTCCTTGAAACAAGGCTAATTCTTATCCATTGACATTTCCTTAGTTCAAGCCCTCATAATTTCTCATCTGGGCTATTGAATAAGCTTCTAACATCATCCATTTCTTGATTCTCTTTCCCCTCTAATTTTAATACCAAAAAGTTACTTCTAAAAACATAAATTTTGATTCTGTTACATTTTCCTTAGTTTCTTATTGGCTGATATAACAGAATTACCTGACACTGGGTAATTTGTAATAAGCAGAAATTTATTGACTCATAGTTCTGTAGGCTGGGAAGTTCAATATCAAGGTGTTGGCATTTTGCAAGGGTCTTGTTGCTGTGTAACATGTGATAGGAGGTGAGAGAGAGAGAGAGAGAGAGAGATCAAGGAGGGGCCAAACTCACTATTTTATAAGACCACCAATACCACCCATAAAAGGGTAAAGCCTTCATGGTCTAATTGCCTCTTACTTAAAGGTCCCACTTCTTAATAACGTTACGGCAATTAAATTTCAACATCAGGGCTCAGCGCCTATAGCTCAACCGGCTAAGGCGCCAGCCACGTACACCTAAGGTGGCAGGTTCGAATCCCCAGCCCGGACCCGCCAAACAACAATGACGGCTGCAACCAAAAAATAGCCGGGCGTTGTGGTGGGCGCCTGTGGTCCCAGCTACTTGGGAGGCGGAGGCAGGAGACTCGCTTGAGCCCAGGAGTTGGAGGTTGCTGTGAGCTATAATGCCATGGCACTCTACCCAGGGGGACAGCTTGAGGCTCTGTCTCAAAAAAAAAAAAAAAAAAAAATTCAACATCAGTTTTGAAGGGAACAGACATTTTAACTATAGCACTCTTCAATTAAAATCATTAAAAAATTCCCCCTGGCCTATAGAATAAAATCTTGTTAGCACAACATATGAGGTCCTATGTGCACTATATGATTTCCTCTTTCTTATTTTAATTTTTGCCATTATTCTTATGCATGTGATGTCAAAACTACAACCTGACAGCCTGCTCTTACTCCACCAGGTCATGTACTTTAATACATTTATACTTTGGCATTTTTCTTTTCACCCAGCTATTTTTCTTTCTTTTTCTTTTCTTTTCTTTTCTTTTTTTTATTAGATCATAGCTGTGTACATTGACACTGTCATGGAGTACAGTGTGCTATTTTTATATACAATTTGAAATATTCTCATCAAACTGGTTAACATAGCCTTCATGTCATTTTCTTAGTTATTGTGTTAAGACATTTATATTCTTCATTTAGATTCACATGTACCCTTAAAAGATAACCCATAGATGTGATTCCACCAATCACCTTTCTTCCACCCATCCTCCCCCCTTCCTTCCCCTCTCTCTCCCCTTCCCCCATATTCTTGGGCTATAATTGGGTTATAGCTTTCTTATGAAAGCTATAAATTAGTTTCATAGTAGGGCTGAGTACATTGGATACTTTTTCTTCCATTCTTGAGATCCTTTGCTAAGAAGAATATTTTCCAGCACCATCCATGTAAACATGAAGGAGGAAAAGTCTCCATCCTTCTTTAGGGCTGCATAGTTTTCCATGGTGTACATATACCATAGCCAAGAACAGAGTAAATAAAGCAAGCAGACAGCCCTCAGAATGAGAGAAGATATTTGCTGTCTATGTCTCTGACAAAGGTTTAATAACCAGAATCCACAGAGAACTCAAAAGTATTAGCAAGAAGAGAACAAGTGATCCCATCTCAGGTTGGGCAAGGGACTTGAAGAGAATCTTCTCTGAAGAAGACAGGTGCATGGCCTACAGATATATGAAAAAAATGCTCATCATCCTTAATCATCAGAGAAATGCAAATTAAAACTACTTTGAGATATCGCCTAACACCAGTAAGATTAGCCCAAATCACAAAATCACAGATGCTGGTGTGGTTGTGGAGAAAGGGGAACACTTCTACACTGTTGGTGGGATTGCAAACTAATACATTCCTTTTGGAAAGACATCTGGAGAACACTTAGAGAACTAAAAATAGACCTGCCATTCAATCCTATAATTCCTTTACTAGCTATATACCCAGAAGACCCAAAAGCACACTACAACAAAAATGTTTGTACCAGAATGTTTATTGCAGCCCAATCCATAATAGCTAGGACATGGAAGAAGCCCAAGTGCCCATCGACTCACAAATGGATCGATAAACTTTGGCATGTTTTAAAAATGTCCTTTCTTGCCTACCTCTTTGGAAAATATCTACTGTAATTTCAAGACACAATTCAGAACTTACATGCTCTGCTGAAGCCTTCACTCTGTACCTGTACATTCTCTAGTGTAACGTAGGTCTTTACCTCTGCATACCTCTTCTGTTGTATGGAACATAATTTTATATATGCATCTTCCTCATTACACTGTGACTCCTGCAGGCTAAGAACTGTACCTTAGAAATAACTCTTATCCCTTGCACCTAACATATCTAGCCACAGTGAAACTAATCAGTTGGATGGTTATACTGTTCTCTATGTATGTGAAGCCATGAACCAGTAGGTCCAAAGAGAAATTAAAACGGGTTCTGAAGCTTTTAATCAGGAATTCAAGTCAAATGCCTTCTGAAATCAAAAAGGTCACAAAATGCTGTAAATCAGTTGTAGGCAATGATCAGGATGGGGATAAATTTCTGGGAGTACCTTCCCTAATAATAGTCTCAAAACCATTTTTTTAAGAAAAAAGTGTGAGGCATCGTGGCTCACTGTAATCCTAGCACTCTGCGAGGCCAAGGCAGGTAGATCGCCTGACGTCATGAGTTCAAGACCAGCCTGAGCAAAATCGAGATCCCACCTCTAAAAATAGCCAGGCATTGGGGCAGGCACCTATAGTCCCAGCTACTTGGGAGGCTGAAGCAAGAGAATCTCTTGAGCCCAAGAGTCTAAGGTTGCTATGGGCTATAACATAAGGGTACCCTACCAGGGGTGACAAAGTAGAGTCTATCAAGGAAGGAAGGAAAGAAGGAAAGAAGGAAGGAAGGAAGGAAGGAAAGGAAGGGAAGGAAGGGAAGGAAGGGAAGGAAGGGAAGGAAGGGAAAGAAAGGAAGAAAGCCATGGGATCTCACACTTACTGCACCTGAATGGTTGTTAGTTCTAAGCTAAAAGAGACTTTCAGTTTTATGGGATTTATAAGGTTTTGTCCAAGGCAGGGAGGAAAAAGTATGAGATTTGGATTCAAAGAATATATATTTGAATCCTGGGACTAGATTCTAAAAGATTTCTTCGTGGAAACTCTTAGCAATAAAAACAAATCCAGAGGCATTACATTAATCAGACTTAGGATTATACTAAAAGTCTACAGTGATCAAAACAGCATGGTATTTGGCTCAAAAATAGAGACATAGACATATGGAACAAAATAGAAAACAAAGAGATAAAAGCAGTCTCATATAGCCATCTGATCTTTGATAAACCAAACAAAAGCATATACTGGAGAAAAGATCCCCTATTCAATAAATGATGCTGGAAGAACTGGGTAACCACATGTAAAGACTAAAACTGGAACTGCATCCTCACCACTCATGAAAATTGACTCATGATGGAGAAAAGATTTAAATCTAAAACACAAAACAATAAAAATCCTAGAAGAAAGTGTTGGGAGAACTCTTGATGATGTTGGTCTGGGGAAAGATTTTATAGAGAAGACTTCCATGGCAATCACAACAACAAAAATAAACAAATTAAACTTTTAGCTTCTGCACAGCTAAAGACACAACAATTAAAGCAAACAAACAGCCTTCAGAATGGGAAAAGATATTTGCATGCTATGAACCTGACAAAGGGCTGATAACTAGAATCCACAGAGAACTCAAATTAATCAACAAAAAGAGAGCACATAATACCATTTATCACTGAGCAAGAGATAGGAACAGAACCTTCTACAAAGAAGACAAATAGGCAACAAACATACGAAATAATGCTCACTGTTCCTATCAGAGAAATGCAAATCAAAACCACCTTGAGATATCATCTAAACCCAGTGAGAATAGCCCACATCACAAAATCCGAAAGCTGCAGATGCTGGGGAGGGTGTGGAGAAAATGGAACACTTTTACACTGCTGGTGGTATTATAAAATAATACAGCCTTTCTGGAAAGAAGTATGGAGAATCCTCAAAGAACTCAAAGTAGACCTTCCATTTGATCGTGCAATCCCATTACTACATATCTACCCAGAAGAAAGAACATCATTTTATGATAAGGACATTTGTACCAGAATGTTGATTGCAGCTCAATTCACAATTGCCAAGAGGTGGAATCAACCCAAGTGCCCATCAACCCATGAATGGATTAATAAAAACTGTGGTATATGTATGCCATGGAGTACTATGCAGCCATAAAACATGATGGAGACTTTACATCTTTTCCTTGATGGAGTTGAAAAGCATTCTACTTAGTAAAGTATCTCCAGAATGGAAAGGCAAGTACTCAATGTATTTGAACTACTATAAAATCAGTAGATGAATAAATACATGCCCACGCAAGAGAAAAATACAATTAAACTAAAGGGGGCGGGGCAGTGGGGAAGAGGGAGGAGGATCAGGGTGCTCTCACCTAACAGGCACAATGTAAGGGTTTATGAAATATAACTTGGACTTTAAAATTAAAAAGACGTCTTGGAGCTTTTCTGAGACTCACTTCTATAAAATGGGAATGTTAATATCTACTTTACAACATTGCCAAGAAAATTAAAAGAAAGCTGCAGCTGCAAAAGCAATTGGTATTTGGCCCCTGGTAGGCATTAGGTAAATGTTACTCGAGTCTGGGTATGAACCTTGGTCATTTATATCCAAAATCTGGAAAAGAACCCACAAGGTTTGTTTCTTTTGCAATAAATAAATAAATAGTATTAAACGCGATAGTATTTGCAAAATTCTTTGAGTTCCTTAGCAAAAGTTTGGGAGTGCATATTAAGCATGACCCTAGGAAAATTATTAGACTCCATCTCTAGGAGATGATGATGTTAAAACCTGAAGCCTTCTCTGCTCCTGGCCATTTTCCAGGATGTCTTTATTTCCCTGGCCATTATCAGTGAAATCAGGACATCCAATCTCATTTCTGACATCCAATATTGATTGATGAGCTTGAATAGATAACTGGCATCTCTCTGGCAGAAACTGCTGTTTCCCCCTTAGCCTTCTCCTCTGAAAGCCAACACAACCCTCCTGAATCCAGAGCTGAATCCCTTCCAAAGTAATTTGCTTAGCAAAAAGAGGGTGTCTTCATACACTGTGCTCTGCTTTTCAGTTCACCTTTCTAACCTTCAAATATTAAAACTTACCCCAAAGAAAATGATTCTGGCAGCCTCATCAGAATGCCCGCTCTCCGCTCTGAGATAGGCTCATTCTCTTGAGCACAGATTTATTCAGAAAACAATGACCCCAAGAGTAATTGGCTTCCAATGATACTTTCATTTCTTATTCCTCTTTTGTAAAGAAAAAGTGGATTCCGAATGCAAGTTTAAAAGAACGGTCCTAATATTTTCAATAAGACAGTGAACTTTTTAAGCAAGAGCATTTAAATCTTCACTGCAAGGAGATTTTTGAAAAAAATCACTGCAAGAAGGTGAAAGGAGGACTTAAGTATTTGTGTTAATAAAAAAGTTAGCATTTTGTGTTTATTTCTATGAATTCGAAATAAGATTGTAAGGTTTAGCTATAAAAGAAGGAAGACTGAAAAGCATGAGAAAGAAATTTCTAGAAAAAAATTATTAAAAAGGGCTCTGTGCCTTCTCTAAAAATTTTGTTAAACCTGGCAACATTTATTCAAACACTTTTTGAACATATACTATAAGCTGGTCATTCTCATCAATGAAATGGGGAATGCAGATGACATGTAAGATGAGAAGGTTGGCTTCAATAAACTTGAAATCCAGTTGGGAGTCGAAAACCTAGGGTACATGAAATTAAAAACAAATTAAGCAACTGAGAACAAATTTGGTATTGGCTAAAAGTATCTAGTTCTGTGGCCTAGATTAGCGGAGGGAAGGTTTACTGAGCCTGTGCTCACAGTCCAGATTTTTGGAGGTGGACAAGAGGAGGTAGAGTCACAATGGGGAGACAACATGTGCAGAAATCCAGACAAGATTCTAGGGAACAGGTCAGTAGTAGCACACAACCTGTTTAGGTGGGGCCAGTGGTAGGTCCTGATACAGTGGTGTCCAATTAGGAAGAGCTATACAAACCGAGCTGAAGAATCTAATCAAAGAAAAACTCAGGATCAATGTTTAGGTCACTGAGTAGAGGAATGAATCAGAAAAGAAGAATTGTAAAATAATGGACAGAATTGCAGCGAGAGATGTCTGGGTTTGTTGGTATGTTGGAAGTAGAAGGGGAACAGATTGGAGCAAGGGAGAGTACGAGTAGGAGGAAGGTTGATTCCAGTATGAAGCAGGGAGGGTTGGTACCAAGAAAATGAAAGAGAAAAGTTGGAAGATTTTTTTTTTTTAGAAAAATAATAATCAAACTTGCACAGAGCAGTTAGACAGGGAAATGGAAAGGGAAGAACAAAGGGCTTTTGAACTTTCAATTATTTCGAAGCGTTTTGAGCTTGGAAGGGGGAAGGGTGGTGATGACAGTAATGAAAACGAGATCAGGTGGGAACAGTCTTTAAAGAGGCTAGGAGAAAACTGGAGAGATGCAAGGGAGAGATTTAGCAGGTTAAACAGACTGAACTCAGCAATACATTAGATATTGGGATGGTGAGAGAGAGAAACCTGTCAAGCATAACTTTTAGCTTTCTGGCTCGAGGTGCTGGATGACTGGATCATTACAAGAGGACCAGGACTGAGAGGTAGATTTAAGTTCAATTTTGACATGGTGGATTTGAGGTATATTTAAAACAGCCAAGTGGAAATGGTGAGTAGGTAGTTGGAAATGAAGCCCCATCTGTAGATGAGAGGCCAGGGCAGTGCAGTGACCCTCAGTTGGGTGACTTTACCACTGCAGAGGATATCTGACAATATTAGAAGACAAGGGTGCAGTCTCAACTGGGGGAGGTCGCTGCTTGTATCTAGCAGGTAGAGGACCATGCTAACCATCCTACCGTGCCCAGGACGGACCCCAAACAGCAAATCATCCAGCCCCAAGCACTATGGTTGACAAACTTCTATTTGGGAGAGATCAGAGATGTGAGAATTACAGAATGAGAACAAAACCTAACTGAGGTCTGAATCTTCAGAAATTTCAAACGCCCAGATGCAGGAGGATGAACCAGAGAAACAAAACAAAAACTAACAGATGAGGGTCATAGCAACCATGTGAAGAAGGGTTTCTAAGAAGGGGGAAGATAGTAAGATAAAGACTAGATCGACTATATCCACTGAATTTAGAAATACCCAGGTAGCTAGTGAGCTCAGCCAAAGCAGTTTCTGTGGCGTATCAATGAGGACAGCTGACTTTAAGGGAATGAAGCAAAAAGAATATGGAGATCGTCTGGGCTGTGACAATAAGGATGGGGACCGGAAGAAAGTGAGTTGAAGGAAAGTTCATGGTTGATACTGCTGCCCTTAAAATGGGGAAGTCATGATGAGATAACAATAAAGGATCTCATTGAAAATAACAGCTGGAATATATGAAAGACGGCAGAGGTATTTTAAGAATGGGTAATAAAAGGTTAGTGAGTCGTGAAATTAATTTACCGTAGAAACGGCATTTTTTAAAACATGAAATAAAATGATAGAAAATAATAAAGACCTTCACATGATGTAAAGTATTTTTTCATGAAACAATTGCTCAGGTGTGGTTTGTTTCTGGGTCTCCTTAGTTTGCAGTTTCAGTAACTAAGTGAACATAGAGAGTGAATGCAAAAGAGTTCCCCTCCAGGCCTGGGTCTGGAGGATGGAGAATCACGGGGCCATGATGGAAATAGGAAAACGGGGAGAGGAAGTGATGGGCCAGAAGGTAGACAGTTGAGTTTAAGACAAAATCAGAACACTCAGGCGAGGATATGCCGCGTGTAGTTTTGCCCAGCTCCCAGAGGCTGGGTTGGACGATCCTGCTAGATCCTCCTCCACCAGGTATCTTTTCACAGTTATCTGCATTGCAACGGCCCATCTTTCCATCTCCCTCCTCAAACAGTGAGCACCATGAGGCCAGCAGCTATCTGTCATGTCCCCATTGTCCAGCACACAGCCTGGAAAATAGCAGGTGTTCATCAAAATGCTGAATTAGTCGATAACTTAAAAATATGACATTGAAGTCAATGAAGATTTGCTATTTATGGTTCATCTTCAATGAAGATACGCTATTTATGGTTTCATACCCTTTCAGAGACAATCACAATAGGCCACAGACTTGATTCCAGGAAGCAATAACCATCTGAAAACTGTGTAAAAATCCTGTACCAATCGGGTGGTGCCTGTGGCTCAAAGGAGTAGGTCACCGGCCCCATATGCCAGAGGTGGTGGGTTCAAAACCCAGCCCTTGGCCAAAGACTGCCCCCCTCCAAAAAAATCCTGTACCAATCAGCTTTACTGGTTACAATAGAAACCAATTCTGGCTGACCTAGTGGAAAAGAAATTTATTGAAAGAGCACTGGGTAGTTAATAATTGCCAGGAAACTAGACTTGGGAAACAGTTAAAAGAAGGGAAGCCAGTGCCTTAACATGGAATGGAGCCCAAATCTCCGTACTGTAAAACTAGACCCCTGAGGACACTGTCACCTCTAAACCCCTTGTCGCCTCTGAAAACTTAGGTTGCTGTTTCTCAGGCTCCTGCAGCCCAGCCTTTTTATACTAATTCCTGATTCGAGGCAGCCGCCTCTGATTGGTAAAGCCCAAGTTATGTGTCTGTGCCTAACTGCGAGGGAGGCTGAGCAGCTAAACAGCAGTTTGAACATTTTTCAGAATGTTAAATAGCAGAATAAACATCTTGCATTTTAAACTTTTGTGGTGGGAGACGGGCTAATATGTTCCCAGACAAAAGAAGACGTTCGGCCATCAAGGTAAGTGATAAATATGACATAGAAACTCGTAGGTTTCATAGCTGCTGCCAGTGGCCAGCCCCAAGTCCCCCCTGGATCTGAGCCGACTACAACAGAAAGTCTTTTGTTGCAAATCCACAGAACTCTCAACAGTGTGCTGCTGGGAGCTCTACCTGGTCAGGTTCGCTCCGGAATGGCACACAGATGCTAGATCACTCTGAAATGACAGGCAAATGTCACCCTTTGATAGAAATCACTGACCCTAGATTTATGTCTTTTTGCCTCAAAAATGGTGCTGTCGTTATTTTAGCTTTCTTGGTAGCTGATTTCATCCCCTTAGTTTAAACAGTGCCGGTTGCTTCAGTGACTGCCTTGGAGTCAGAGTCAGGTATTTGCAGTGACCCTCACAACGACGTTCTGCCTCTCGGGCATCCGTCTGAGACGGTCCTGCCCGGTGTCAGCCTGGCCTTTGTCTCTACCACTTCTCAGGCAATACACTTGTAGCCAGTCTCCTGCCTGCCCACTGCTCTAAGTGCGCCTGTTTATTTCATTTAGGATAAGGGCGGATTTCTATCATATCAATGTACTTCTCCCAGTCCGTGTTCAGGAAACAGACACAGTGCACATTTGCACATATCAGCACACACATGGAATGGGCCTCCTGCAGTGTTCTCCTCAACTTCATCATTCCTTAGTAAGCCCCCTTGAAAAATGAGGCATAAGATAAAATCTTTGTGAGTGCATGAACGGCTTCATCAAAAGCATGGCTAGTACCTCTATTAGTCAGAAAACGTCAAGGTGTTTTGCGTTAATCCCAGGTACAAGAAGGCAAATTTTAAAAACACCCTAGTAATAAATATTCTGTTTACAAGATAAATTTTTGTTCTATTGAAAAAAAATGATACACTTCCCTCGCACATTTAAATTTCCAGTGTGTTGGGAAGACATTTTAGAAACATTCATAGCTTTCCCACACTAAAAATACATCTTTGATAAGATGATCTATACATGGATTAGGGACAGTTTCTGTGACATCTCTGCATGCATTTTTAGGAGTTTAAACCTCAAAAGCTGGATACCAGGAGTTAATAACCACATCCATTTGCTCCCTTAAACCTTTTCTTTTTGCAAAATATATACCTTTACCTTTAATTTGCCTTAATAGTATGGCGTCACAGACCTAATTCTTTGCCCTTCCCACTCAGTGTCTCGGTTTTAAGGTTTGTCTATGATGCCACATGTGCTTCCTGCTACTAACTGCTACAGAATAGTCCACAGAAAGCGCCAAGCACACAGGTGCTGTAACTCCCCGCTACACAAATGCTGCATCTCCTCAGCCATGTCCCCTTGTAGACTTGCAGAGATTTTTCTCCAGAATAGGATGACTGAGCAGAGGCAGACTTGGCTTCGCTAAGGACTGCCAGATGGCGTCACGCAGTGCCAGTGGCAGTGCACAATCCTACCAGTCATGCAAAAGGGTCCCGCTTCCCCATGTCTTTGCCAAACACTTGATGTTATCCAATTCGCTCCCAGCTTTAGAAAAAACAAAGTGGTGGTTTTAATTGTCACATCTCTGATTATTAGTGAGCTTAAGGCCTCACATCTATTTTAAAAACATTTGGGTTTCTTTTAAAAACAGTCGGCTTTTTTGCCTACTCGCTGTCGTGATTCCTGCCATTCCCTACTGGTATAGAGAAGTTCTCTGCATATGTTAAATATTAATTGCTTTTTAATTCTAGACATCACAAACATCTCTTCCCAATCTGTCTCAGTTAACTCTGTCTGTGGTGCATTTCCTTGAGCAGAATTACTTAGTGTTAATGTAATCAATTAATTTTTATCCCCAACCTAATTTCTTATCAAGTAAAAGACATGTAGTTTTTTTTTTATTAGATTGGGGCCTCCCAGACTAACTATTTCCTTCATGACAAAAGGTGTTCAGATGCCACACCTCGCCCATCAGAAACCAAGGTGGGGGTGGGGGATCAGGAAGGCAAATTAAATTTGGCTTCAAATTATGAGGCTTTTATTTATTACTCACGGGAACCACAGCAGGTCACTTAAACCCTCTAAGCCTTAGTTTTTCCATCTAGAAAATAAAGCAAAAAGTGTATGAAGATTCTGGGCCTCCATGACTTGCTCCCAAACTATTTATTCTCTCCTTCCCTATTACCTACCCATCCTAAATACCACCTGGATGGTCATTTCGGAGCAATCTGAACTCAGTGAGTTTTCTGTTGGTTGGTTGGTTTTGTTTGGGTTACTACAATCCTAACTATTTCTAAACAGCTGCCTCTGATTTTCCTTAAAGCAGCCTACCTATGCTTAATATCACTGGAATTAGATTAAACACACACTAGCTTCCCTGGTCATTTGTTTATATATTAAAGGGCCATTTCCTTGCTGTTTACCATGTACCTATGCCTGAGCCATCAAGATAAATCAGAAGAGAGGAAGAAATAATGAGGCAAAAACACCTTCGATTCTGATAGAAGTTATGCTCAGCTCAGCCTGGGAGCAGATGGGTCGTTGATGATACTCAATTGGCTTCTCTCTGTTATCAGCATAAACGCAGACAGAACTTGATTTGAATGATTCTTGTGACGAAGGGGAAATATTATTTATGCCCAAGGAAACTAAGTCCTAGTCCTAAACCTGAGCTCACTCTACTAACAATGACTTTCAAGCTCAGCAATCAGAGGAGGATATGGAAGTCCACCTGAGTGAAGCCAGAAGTCCCATTTGCTTGGCCATCAGAGGGCTCCAGGGCATCCCAGGGCCATCACCACCAAGGAACCAAAGCTGCCACTAGCCTGTACCCACCAGAAGAGTCTGGGCAATGGCTTCATACGAATGGAGGCAGGAGGGTAGAGAAAGAGGAAGAAAGAGGGTGTGGGTGTAAATCAGCTGTGCAACCCAGACACTCTCCCAAGGGAGAGAGAAGCACGTGTGCTGGGGAAGCAGGACGCCCTCAAGGGCATTGCCAAGGGCCACCTGAAGAGCTGCCACTTCTGGTCAAGGACTTGGTTTTACCTCTCTACAACCTTTTTGTCCACCTAAATAACACAATGAAGGATACTCACATACAAGCTATACTCTCATATGCATACTTTCCAGGTAAGTAACTACCGATGTATCAGTGGTTCTCAACCTTCCTTTAATACAGTTCCTGTGGGTCTTGACCCACAGATTGAGAACCGCTGAGTTATAAGTATTACTTATACCTATCTGTCCCACTCAAGAAAGCTCCTCAGGAGAATGATGTTCAGAGAATGATGTTCAAAAAATGATCCCAAATGTTGGCACTTTAATGTTTGTAGAGAAAAAGTGTTTATGATTCATCTTCAAATTAGCATGATGCCAGATTATAAAAACTCATTATGAAATTACTAGTTGACAACAATGGGCCTGGTTCATGCTCACTTGCTCCTTTCACTGGACTGTAGCCATCTGTTGATCCCATACTGTGAGCCAAGCATCTCATGAAACCTGGCCTATCCTCACAAAAGCTCAAAAAGAGAAGTATCGTTATCCCTATTTTATAGATCAGAAAGCTGAGGCTCAGAAAGATTATTTGCCTTTGGTGACACAGTTAGTGGTAAAGCTAAGATTTATTATGAGCACCGGCATGTTCCAGAGTGAAGAATCCCAGCCTTCCCTCTTCATAGCTGAATCATCTTTCATCTTCCGGCAGTAAAAGTGAGATAAATGAGGTGTCCCAGTCAAGGCCAGCCCCACCAACATGTGCTCAGCATCTGCTGACGGAAGAGATCGCTCCCACACTCAACCTAAGAATTGCAGGAAGTCTCAACATTCTTCTCTAGAAAATCCTGACCTTCGTTTCCAGAAAAATCCCTGATAAAAGGAAACTATGTTGCCTTAAAGGATAATGCACTTACTGTCCCCGGTTATATCAGTTTATCATTTAAGACCATTTCCAAGAAAGGCCCAAAGAAAAATAGAAAAAGTTATAAAAGGAAGGGGAAGGGGAGGAGAGGGTGCACAACTTTTTTTCTTCTCTGCAGCACACTGGAAGACGAGTTATTTGAGGGGTACACATTAAATACACAAATGCTGATGAAAGCTGAGGTGCAAAAAAAGGTCTGTGCATGCTTTTCATAACATCCACCACTACAGATAAGAAGGTCCTCACATCATCCACGGGCAGCCTGCTGGCTGCAGGTTGGACATCTCCACTTAGAGCACAGACCAGGATGACAGAAATGGGAAAGAAAGGTTAATTAACATGTATCGAGCACTTAGCCTTGGGACATAGGCACCCAGCCAGGAGACTTTCCAGTGTTTTTTCTAATCTTTACAAAGGTCACCATCTCCATTTTTCTAGAATATTTGAGAGATTGCGAGTTTTCATCTCGCACTGCTGAAATAGCAAAGCGAGAACTTTAACCCAGGCCGTGTGATACCACAGCCCAGCTTATTCACCATTTCACGAGGACCATCATTTGGCATTCTCCCCTATGCGTGAGGATAGCCAGTTCTCTGGGTCCCAGAGTTGTGAACAAGTATTTTGTTTCCCCACAGAACACAACGTAAAGTCCTTGTCATTTAAAAGAAAAAAAGTCTCTAAATGTTCTTGTGATTGGAAGCAGAGGTTAATTAGAAAAGTGAATACACATGAGACACCATGTAGCTTCCCCTGACAAAATGCAGCCTATGTGGGTGCTGGCCAGCATCACTCTCATCCTGGTACAAAGCACTCATGTGACTGCATCAGCCGCACTGCTGCTGAGTCTGGAGCCTGCAGGCCAAGGGGCACACAATTCACTTTCTCTCCACCCAGGTCTCAGGAGAGTGTTTAGGACAAAGTTGAAGAGGATGGGCCTGTGATGCTCCAAAACTGAAAGGCTTGGGGGACCAGTACGAAGTGTGACCTTCCCTTCCTCCCCTCCCCCGTGTCTTGTTCTTGCAACTCCTGTGAAAGACATAAAAAGGCACCCACGGGATCTGGACCAGGGAGGAGGAAAGGCACCCCTCTCTTGAGAGCATCAGGTTAGATAGAGTCTGCAGAAGGCTGACGGATCTCAGCATGATAAGCTCATTGCCGCCCACAAGCCGCCTGTTCCACCCCAGGACTCCATGATCCCTGTGTGCTGGGGCCTCCCCTCTATGCTCCTGAACCCCTATCACAAGCTTCTCAGTCTCAATCTCCAGGGTTGTGACCCAGGGATCTCCATTTTTTCATTAATACTTAACACTTATGCATCCTTACGGAGTACATGTGATACTTTCATGCACACATACCGTGTGTAATGACCAAATCTGGTATTAGGCTATCCATCATTCCTCTGTGCTGGAACACTTCACATCATCTCTATATTTTAAAGGTTTCTCAAGGATTCTTAAGCAAAAACAGATTGAGAATCACTGGGCTAAGCATTGGGAGTGGGAGCAAACAAGACAGCAATGGCCTCAAATGAGAAGATTCTCTTACAAACTAATACAGTGGATTCTAATTATTTGAGCCAGTTATGTTCTTCCAAAGACATCGTGGGCACTGACTCAGCAAGCACTGAGCTGTGGCTCCCAGAGAACAGACAGGGTTAGGTTCCTGTGAGCCTCTGCTCACACTATTTTCATCAACCAATAAATACATAACCTTGTTTTGTGTGTATTTCTGTTTAAAGACACCTTACTTAATGTAGTGCATAGCTGATTCATTAGCACTGGGCTTATGGCCAAAGGCACTATGCTTCTTACCTGAACTAAGCTTCTCTACCACGTGTATTTTCCCCACGATCCCCACTGCAGCCTTCTGACACACGAGACGGTACTTCAACACTATGCCCAGGGCCTATTTTAAGCAGCAAAATCACCAATAAAAAACACAAAGATGCAAAAAAAAATGCAGAACAAAAGGGCGCTTATTTACAGCGTGAAAGTTAACACGAGAAGGCAGAGTGTAACCTTGCTTCCCCTCAGCGGGGGGCAGACATGTCTACTCACTCAGGTTTTTCACAGCCCTGCAAATGTTCACAAACGACTTCAGAAACACCCTGAGTATTGATTTTAGGGTTACAAATAAACTGTAGCAATAAGAAAATTTGCAAGCACAGAATCCACAAATAACGAGGATCAATTATATAATATGTATATATTTCTACACAATATTGTACATATAGTGCAGATACACAATACATATATGATATGATACACATATCTAGTGTATATATACTAAATAAGGTATGTAAGTGTACACCATGTAAATATTTACAAAATCCTTTCCACATGCATTATCCCATTATCTCATTTGAGCTGGCAATAATTCTGGAACTTAAATAGAACATGTACTATTTTGATTCACAACATTTAAAGAGGAGACTAGGAGCCTAGGGAGCAGGAACACAAACCCAGGCCTTTGAACTCCAAGGCCCTTGCTTTTTCCACTACACAGTACGAGAAAGACAACTTTGCCATCAGCTCTATCACTGCCCAGCCAAGGGAAGCAGTCTCAAGGCAGTGGGGTGCAGTGGTGAGCTGGCATAGCACAACCCTGCAGGAGGGCGGGAAGGCCAGAGCAGCCTTGACACAGAATGAGGCTGAATTACTGGCTGCACCAGTGGTGCCAGCTGCCGCTCAGGTGCACCAAGGATTGCTTTGAAGTATTCTAGTCAGAAGGCACGCATTGACTGAGGTCCGCTGGTTACACCTTATTAGACAATGAATCAGAGGGGAAAGCAGCAGCAGTTCCTGATCTAAAGAAGATTAAAGACGAGTGGGAAAAGCATGGGATAAAACAGATAATCCAGTGAATAGAGTTTGAGCAGAGGGAGATGAGAGATGGAGGAAGTAGGGCTTGAGATGCTATTTGAAATACACATAAAGACTTGTCATGTGAAACAGGGGAAAGATTTTTCCAGGTGTTTAGGACAATTTGGGCAAAAGTTCTAAGGCATCAACAGTCAGAAGATTTTCTAGGCACGAGCTCTGCAGTTCCCTGAACCTTTCTCAGACTCAGTTTACTGATCTATAAAATGGGGCTTCAGTTCAACTCAGGTCAACACACTTTATTTGGAAGAATAATGCTGCAATGTTAAGACCTGGGATTCAACAGCTTCAGAGAAGTATTTGAAGTAGTTCATGCACTTCCAGAACAAAAGTAGTTTGGGAGAGAAGACACGTAGCAAATAGATGATTTCAATACAAACTGATAAATGTTAGGACGTGGAGGGGCACCGTGGAGAGCAGGATCTTGGAGCAGGGAGGGGGACAGAGAGTCTTCCTGAAGGAGCTGGCCCCAGATGCCAAAAGGATATTACGAGCTAGACAGGCAGTGAAAGGGCAGAGCAACCTATGTCTGAGGAAGACCAGGAGCTTTGGTGGAGACCAAGACCGTGAGATGTGGTGGAGGTTCTGAGAAGGGTGCTTACTTTGGTGTTGCCAAGTTATACAGTAAGGAGAGAAGAAAAAAAAAAAAGCCAAAAGGTAGAAAACAGCGAGATCCTATCAGCAGAAGAACTCACTGCAATATTTTAAACAAGTTAGTGACCTGAACAGATTTGTTCTTCCTGAAAGGTCCCTTGGCAGCAATGAGTAGAAGGCACTGGGTGGACAACAAACCTGCAGAGAGACCCACGCCTGGTGTCTCCATCCAGGTAGATGCTTCGTGCATTTGGTGTGGGGAGCCAATGATATAATACAGGTGTAAGCAGACTGCAAACTGTAAAGCAAACAAACAGAAAACAGTATTTTTCTTATAAAAATAGCAAATGTTGAAGGGCAAAGTAATATGGGAAGACAGCAACACAAGAATGAAAATTTCCTAGAAAGAAGAATGTGCTGGAAAGCAGTGAGATCGTAATGTGACCTAAGATCATCCGTCAGTCGGGAGGTTGGAAGGCAGAAGTTTGAACATTCAACCTGAAAAGCGGATGGATGCTTCTGGAAGGTGAGGGAAAGTGCCATGGGGCAGCCAATGGGCAGCTCTGGACACCTGACAGTAAAGAAAAGGTTGGAAATAAACAAAGAATTTGACAAATCCAGATAGAACTTGCTGCATTTTCACCAGAATTGAAAATGCAAAGTTGCTTAAAGTTCTGAATTCTAATAATGATGCCCCCCATGATAAGAAGAAAAGGCTAGGGTCTTGAAAAACATTAGAAAATCTTAGAACTAGAATGGACTCTTCAGAGGCCGTATAATAGGGTTCGAGAAAGAAGTACAAGATCAGAGCCCAGATGGCCACAATTGAGTCTTCCTTAATTCTCCTACTTCTAGCTACGGGGTCATTATATAACCTGTCTGTGCCTCAAAACCATCTGCAAGATCGGGACAGTAAGAATACTTCTCAAGGTGGTGCTGAGATTAAACAAGTTCATAAATACGAAATGCTTCAATAAATATTAGAATTCACTGATTCTGCCTCGCATGTTAGAAACGAAAACATTGAGGTCTAGAGAAGTTGATTTGCTCAACGTTTTAGAATTTTTTTGCAACATCCAAGAATTTCTTTATAGCCTCTGCATATGAATAGCAAAATCATGGTTACTTCTCTGTCTGGGAGGCCTGAACATGAGCAGCATTAGCTTCTGTGCTGGAATTGAAAAGTATCCAAGAAAGAGGACAACTGATTTTCATTGACAAGACCAGAGCTCAGGGAACCAAGAAGTCAAATGCTGACCTAATCTGGGCTTGGTAAGCGGGGCCTGATGGTTTATAGACTCTGAAAAGTGATTTCAAAAAAGAAGGGCTGGGAGTTTTGGTATTGCCCGCCATCTAAATGCTCACCAGTAAATAGCAGAATTGGAGATGGCAGAATGGCAGATGGAGAGGTGGGGAGAGTTATGTTAGCACAGGTAAACAAGAAACCACCTATTAGCCCCGCCACGCTCTGGACTCTAAGCCGCATCAGTTCAAGTGCGTCCTCTTTTTTCCCCATCCTCTCCCCAGCTCTGCTCTTGGCGACACATTTCATCTTCTAGTAGATGGCTGCAGCTGCCATGGCAGCATCTGTTGCTGCTCTTTCACCTTCCAGTTTTGGCAGGAGCAGTTGGCAAGATGAACTCGCAAGGTCTGTCAGCACCCAATAGTATCACTATCTGTCTAACTTGCAAAAAAAAAAAAAAAAAAAAAAACCCTTGTCAAGGCAGAGGAAGTGCTCAAGGTGCTACTGAGGCCCATTTGATTCAAGATTCTGCTTCTGACTGGCTCCTCTCGGAAGATGAGAAGCCGGGATGCAGGAGCTCCGATGTGCTCATTTCACCTGTCACCCATCACCCATCTTTAGGAAGGAAGACTGTGTTTGGCAGATGAAGAGACCCAGTGGCAGAGAGCAATAGGTCTTACAGACGGCAACTATGGTGAAATCCAGAGGAGCGATTTGAAGAAACAAACTTAACATGGTGACCCCCACCTTCCTCGGCTCACTCTGCAGGATGATGCCTAGACTGGCCTGAGAGCGTCACCAGGCTCCCATGCACATCCAGAACTCCCCGTCATGCTAGGTGAGTAGAGTCTGTGCACACCCTGGCCCACCACCATGTGTCACAGGCCACAGTTTTCTCTCTTCCTCTGCTGTGCTGCCCAATCTTGGAAAAAGAGAGTTGATGTGTTTTTCTGTTTTTCACTTGCATCCCCCGTAAGATGCAGGATCAAACCCCAGCCTGTCCATCTGAGCTGTAGGCTACGGTTCAGGGCTTGTCAGACCCTTCTCGTAGCCTGTCATCCAAACCACAGAGACCAACCAGAGGGAAGGTGCACGCACGCCCTCATACACCATCCTTCACTGCTACGCTCCACACCAGATGTCAGACACGCTGGATACTGAATCAAGTGTGAACAAGCCTGAGCTTACGATGCCCTCTGAGAGTTTGTGATTTGAATGGACGGTCTTCCCCACCACTTCCCCACCTCCCCTGAAGCACTATGAGAGGAATCTGTGAGCCATTAAATTACTCTCCCAACCATCTCTGGAAACTGGAAGTGGCCAAACCATCAAGGATTGCAAGGCTAAAGCTGAACAAGGAGCCCGTATATTTTCCCAGTAACCAAGCACTCGTATCAACTGTCAGTCCATAGCACAGAAGTTCTCAACCTGTGGGTTGCGACCCACAGGAACTATATTAAAGGGCCACGGCCTTAGGAAGGTTGAGAACCACTGCCATAGGAAAAATAACATGATAAATGTTGAAGGAAATTACTTACATAATTCAAATATTCACTTGGTGTCAAATGGGCAGTACTATGGGGGTTAGCTCCCCCCAGGAAAGGCTTAGAGTAGAGCACAAGGCACCCAGGAAGACAGGGGACAAGTCCCCTAGTCCAAGGAAAGCTGACACAAACCATGCTAAACTCAAGAACAGAAGGTACAGTATCAGAGGGAACTGACCAACACAGATAAATAGAAAGAGTCAAATGAAATCAAATTCTGACTAATAACAAGACTGAGAAACAATGCTTCTGTTCAGGGCAGCCCATGAGCGCATATATCTGCATTCCCTCTCCAAGAAGGTTCTGCTGAAATAACAAAAGTAGACATTTTTACAGGACATGGCCATAATGGCACTTGGAAACAATAGAGAATGCAATCAACAGCCTCCACTGTTAACAGATTTATGCTAACTAGAAATCCCTGCGATCAGACAGAGAGAACATCTGTCCGACATACCGAGGGGAGTACAGTTCTTCTCAAGGGGCACCCTGGAGAAGCCCCACGATCAAAGCAACTAAATACAGTGAGTCAGAAAGGTTAATGGGGAAATCATCAGAATAATTAAAGAACTACATTCCGAACAGCTGGGCCTGTCAGGCCCCGCCCCATCTCCTGCTTACACAGAACACCTGGCAGAACAGCTTTCTCCTGAGGCTCAAGCTCTGGTAAGGGTTCTGCAAAGAAAAAGCATGGCCATCCTAGGAAGACACCCTAGGGAGCTTAGGACCCTAATAGAGGGGAGGGTCTATCCTTTCTTATGTTATGAGATAGTTTAGAGACTCTGCATTAACAGCAGCCTGAGAGAATAATGACGAAGGAAAAGATGAGGAGGAAGAGGAGGAGGAGGAAAAGGAAGAAAAGGAGGAGAAAGAGGAGAGGAAAGGAGAATAGTGACTAACATATACCGAGCTCTTACCATGTGCTGGGCATCGTTCTAAACACATGTGAAACAGTCAGACCTTGTTTTATTGTGCTTCACTTTACTGCACTGGACAGTTGCTGCATTTTTACAAATTGAAGGTTGTGGCAAACCTGTATCAAGCAAGTCACCAGCATAATTTTCCAACAGCCTATGCCTGCATGGTATCTCTGTGCCATATTGGGAATTCTCACACTATTTTAGACATTTTTATTATTAATATATCTGCTATGGTAATCAGTGATCATCAATCTTTGATGTTACCATTATAATTATTTTGAGGTGCTACCCACCGCAACCATGTACAATGGTGAACTTAATAAACGTTGGGTGTGTTCTCACTGCTCCTTAGCCATAACCTCATCTCCCCACCCCAGACTTTCCTATTCCCTGAGACCCAATATTTAAATTAGGCCAAAGCATAACCCTACAATGTCCTCTAAATATCCAAATAAAAGAAAGGGTTGCATATCTCTGACTTTAAATCAAGAGCTAGAAATGAATGAGTTCAGTGAGGAAGGAATGTTGAGAGCCAGCACAAGCCAAATGCTAGGCATCCTGCACCAAACTGTTAGTCGAGTTGTGAATGCAAAGGAAAAGTTCTCCAAGGAAATGAAAAAGTGCTGCTCCAGTGAACACACGAATGATTTAAAAAAAAAAAAAAAAAGTGAAACAACCTATTGCTAATATGGAAAAAGTTTTATTGGTGTGGATAGAGCTGCTCAGCCACAACATTCTCTTAAGCCAAAGTCTAATCAAGAGCCTATGGATTAGACTTAAGCTAGACAGATTCTGAAAACTGTTAGTATTGACACAAAAAAGTCTAATCCAGAGTAAGGCTCTAACTCTCTAGGATCCCATGAAGGCTGAAAGATGTTAGGAAGTTGCAGAAGAAAAGTTTGAAGCTAGCCAAAGATGGTTTATGAAGTTTAAGAAGTCATTTCCAGGGCAGTGCCTGTGGCTCAAGGAGTAGGGTGCCAGCCCCATATGCCAGAGGTGGCAGGTTCAAACCCAGCCCTGGCCAAAACTGCAAAAAAAGAAAAGAAAAGAAAAAAAAAAATATATATATATATATATACACACACACATATATATATAAATAAATAAATAAATAAATAAATAAAAGAAGTCATCTCCATAACATAAAAGTTCGTTCATCTTCCTTATTGGAGGGTATATTTGCTGAGCATAGAAGGTTTTTTACCTTTTTTTTTTTTTTTTTGAGTATCGCTATCTTGGTTGATAGTACTTTTTTCAGAACTTTGAAGACAAGATTCAGTTGTCTTCTGGTTTCTGTTTTCTGGTACAATTCCAGCTCTTTTGGTTCCTTTGAAGAAAATGGTCTGTTTCTCTCAGGATATTATTGAGGTTTTTTGTGTTTCATATTCACTAATCTCCCCATGTTGTGATAGAGGTTGTTTCTTTTAATGTTTTCTCCTTTGATTGTTATAGGGCTTCATGAATCTGTAAACATGCTTTCTATAATTGTTTTCAAGTTCCATACCACTGTCATTTAAAACATTGCTTTTGCTTCATTGTCTCTCTCCTGTCTTTCTGAGATTCTAATTGTAAGTGTTAGGTTTTCTGGCTGCACCCTCTGTTGTTTAACCCTCTTTTCTGTGCTTTCCATTCTTCTGTTTCTCAATAATTCATTCTAGATATTTATATTAATTATCTTATAATCTATTTTTTCATCTGTGTCCACTGGTCTGTTAAAATCATCTATTGAGTTCTTATTTTCAGTTACTCCATTTTCAGCTCTAGAATTTCTATTTGGCTTTTTTCCAAATCTGAATTTTTTATTCTGTTCATTTTAAATTTCAAATTATTAAGAGGAAACAGATGTTTTGTCACATGGATAGCTTTCGTAATTCTGAGTCAGGGCTGTTGGTGTGCCCATCACCCAGTGTTTATTGTACCCATTAGGTAGGGTTTTGCCCCTTCTCTCTTTCCCCTTATCCTTCTTAATTTCCTATGACCTTTACTTCCCCCTGTGCCCATCAATCAGTTCCAACTTATTAGAGAGCATATGCGGTGTTTGTTTTCCATTTCCATACTTCACTTAGAATAATGGTTTCCAGTTCCATCTAAATTGCTGCAAAAGATACTAATTCATTTCTTTTTATGGCTAAGTAGCACTCCATGGTGTATATATACCACATTTTGTTAACTCATTCATGAATTGACAGGCACTCAAGTTGACTCCACATCTTTCCAGTTGTGAATTGTGCTGCAATAAACATTCAAGTGCAGGTATCTTTTTGATAAAATGACTTCTTTTCCTTTGGGTAGCTACTCAGTAGTTGGATTCCTGGATCAAAAAGTAGGTCTACTTTCAGTTCTTTGAGGAATCCTCATACTGTTTTCCACGGAGGTTGTACTAGTTTGCAGTCCCACCAAGAGTGTACAAGCATTTCTTTCACTCTGCATTCATGCCAGCATCTATTCTATATGACATTTTCAAAACACTTTCACTTCTTTTTCAGAGTTTTTAGTTTTTTTTTCTATTTCTTTGACCATAGTAAGCATTTTTATCTTAACTATATGTTAATTTAAACATCTGGTATCCCTGTGGGTGTGCCTCTATTGCCTATTGCTCCTCTGAGTTCTATTCACATTGCCTTTAACATGAGTCCTCTTTATTTTTTGGTCATTTGCTGCACATTATATATTTTTTATAAGATAGAAATATTTAAGCTCAAGGATGTTTTCCTGTTCCAAATATTTCCTTTTCTTTCTGGCAGTTTCAGGCATTGAGATATTAGGAGCCTGAGCAGCAGTCTCTGTGAAGATCTGTTTACTTCTAGTTAATCCATTTACCCTTCTAATCTATTCTGTAGATGTTAGCTTTTCTGTATTTAATCCAAAACAAGGGGTATTCACCCAGCCCTTATCCCTTGGCAGTCTATGTCTGTTCCACAAGCCTCTCAAGACTTCCAAAAATTCTGATCAGCCTTTTAGCCAATTAGCAAGATCCTTGGGAATTAGTAAATGCCTGTGGAGGGGGAAAGAATGTCAAATAGATTTGCTATTTTCTAGCTCTTGGCACAGTTATTTCTCAATGCCTTTTTAGTTACTCATTACTTTATAGGTAGACTTTTTATTTTCCTAAGCATTTCTGTTTATCCTCAGTGGGAAATTTGATTCAAAGTGCCAAGTCTACATCTATGGGGCTCTTTAAACTAGTTTTTAACCTTTATATTTTAACTACTAATGCTTGACTTTAGCAAGAAGAGAGAAACAATTTAACACTCATAATTACTATCCTCAAAGTTTAACCATTAAGATAGGAGATTATCACAAAGTCAAGGGAACATGTGAAAGGGAAGTGTTGGGAATCTCACATCAGGGATGTATGATGAGAGATGGCAGTGCTGTCTCCACAGAAACAATGCTCTGAAAACACAGCAATAAACACTGAAGGTCATTTATTGGAAGACTGAGAAGGAAGATTGGTGCCTATAGTAGCTTGAAATCAGCAGGAGAAAAAATTATTACTATGAACTCACCATTAGTGAACTATTTTCATCAGAAAATGGCTTTACAAACAAACATTTTAAGCAATACCTTGAGTCTATGGGAGAATACTAAGGGTGCATAATTTTATAGCCACTCCCGATAACTTTACACCACCTCTTCCTTGAATAGGACGGTGTTAGAGAATCTTTGATATGGCGGCAATATGGTCTTCTACACACACAACACCCATATTTTATAACATAACAGAAAACGAGAATTAGAGATATTCAATTATTATAAAATAGAGACTATATTAACTACAATTAGTATTATACAATTTTGACAATTGATTTGAGAATTTATATGTTTAGTAAAGTGTCAGGATATAAAATAACTAATTTTAAAGGCTTCATACAGACCACCAAAAATTAATTAAAAGACCATTCTTAGCAACAAACAAAATGTTAAAATATATGCAAATAAGCCCAACAAGAAATGTTAAAACCTATATTTCTATGGATAATATTTCTACATCTGATTACAGATTAGGTTCAGAACTATCTTTATTCAGGAAAGTATCTTGATGAGCCACTTGAGACAAAGAAGACAGCAAGAGAGCAAGGAACGTTATCTAATTTTTTCTGCAATAGACACTTGAGAATGAGAAATGTCTGGTAAACAAGGCAGCCTAACCTAAGAGTTTTAATAACTTAAGCTGGGTGTTTATGATTAAACTTTATGTCATCTCAATCTTCTAGCCAAAACTCCCAAATCCACAAATGCCTTTTGAGAGCAGATTATGCATGAGTGAGCATATGAATTTGTGTGTAAGAGTATGTGTAAGAGAGAGAGGGAGATGAGAGAGAGAGAGAGAAAGAAAGAGGGACAGAGAGGGGGGAGAGACAAAGAGGGAGAGAGTGAGGGAGAGAAAAGCAAGGTCAAAAACTCACAGACATCAACCAGTGGAATTTTCAAAAGCTTACTATCTATAGCATTTTCAAATCTAAGTGGATCCATTCACCAAAGGATTCTCTTATCCTTATAAAATGAAGTAGGTTGAAACAAAACCACAAATTAGCCTCAAGGAGTTGAAAAAATATGTTAATATTTTTGGTCAAGAGGCATAATCAGTGTAAGAGGAAGCTTAGAAACAAATCTAAAAAAATTCTTTGCATATATAATACTGGAATTACTACTAGGTATATATTTCTTCATTAAGAATAGTATCCATAGGTCAACTTCACTTCCAGAAGCATCCTCTTAAAAAACAAACATTCACAATTACATAATAGACACATGAGTGTGTAAATATAAAATGGTAAGGTACTGAACACTGGGAAGAAAGAGAAATTTAAAATCCTAAAATAAGCCAGAATCAAAGTATTCCAATGCCAGAGAGACGTCAACAATAGGCTGCCTCTATCCCGGTGGCTGGGCACAATCAAAGAATGGATGAAAGGCTGTGAAGAGATGGGCTCAGCCTGTCACTGAGAGAGCTCCTGGCTTCCTTTCTTTCAATAATCACTTGAAACCACATCTAACTGTGTTCATTTCCATCCTAATCTCTTTCATGAATTACACTTGGGAAATAAATTTTATGTAGTACAAAAATTACCTCGATCATATTAACCAGAACTGTGTAACCTTTTACTGGCCTAAGGGTTCAGAATATGAAAGGAAATTTTAAGGTCATCATATAGTTTGCCAAAAAGAATGCTAAAAGTAGGGAATTGGTGACCAGATCCAGCACTTCAGACTGCTCCCAAAGTGGTACTTTTAAATATAGCATTTATAGAAAATACTTCTAGTGTTCTCATTCAGTTAAAAAAAACCTAGACCAGGCACAGTGATTCACATGTGTAATCCTAGTAATTTGAGAGGCTGAAGCAGGAGTATCACTTTAGTCCAGAAGTTCTAGACTAGCCCAGACAACATAATAACACTCCATCTCTAAAAAACAAAATTAAAGCCTAGCTTATCTTAAAACTGAGGGATTCAGGATACTGAGATGGGAGGACCCCAGGTACTTGGGAGGCTGAGGCAGGAGGACAGCTTGAGCCCAAGAGTCAAGGTTACAATGAGCTATATTGGTGCCACTGAACTCTAGCCTAGCTAGCCTAGATGAAAACGCAATACCTTATCTCAAAAAAAAAAATCTAAAGAATTGAGATACTTTCTTTCTTGGTAATGCAGAAGAATGTTGTTCTATAAAGCTCCTGCTACAAAACAAAAAAGTTATATGAATCATTAAAAACAAGGTATAAATATGTTCTGTTCTAGTCATAGCAGGGTGAATTATGATTATTAACATTTCTCAAAAAAATGATAGGTTTTATGTGCACACACAAACCCTAAGTCTCATTAAAATGTTACATTTAATAGACTAGACCAAGTAGAAGAAAGAATTTCAGAGCTTGAATATAACTCTTTTGAATTAGCCCAGTCAAAATGAACAAAGAATCAAGAAGAATGAACAAGGTCTATAAGAAATATAGGAATGTATAAAACATTCAAATGAGAATTGTAGGCATGCCTGAGTGTGAAGGAGAAAAAGCACAAGGCCTGTAAAACCTATTTGAGGGAATGAGAAAAACTTTCCTGGTCTTGCTAGAGATTTAGACATCTAGGTACAAGGAGATCAACAAGCAGCTGGGAGATTCATTGCAAAAAGAGAATCCCCAAAACACACAGGCATCAGACTGAGCAAAGTCAACACCCAGGAGCAGCTCCTGTGAGCTGTGAGGTGAAAACATGAGGCAATTTATGAAGGAAACCTTTGCCCATAGCACCAACAAACACTGGTTCCCTTCCCTTCACACTCAGTCTTTGCCACCCTTCCTTATTAAGTGCCCAGAAAAAGTACCTGTTTTCTGCAGTAGAACTTCAGGTTTGAGCAGCATGTTATTTATTTGAAAGTACATTTATAAATATTGCATTTGATTTTCAAATTTGGACAGTGGAAGGAAGAAATAGCTATGCCAATTTGAAAACTGACTTTCACAGAGATGAAAGACAACAGCAACAATGTCCAAAATTCTGGGGAAATTCTGGTTGCAACTACTACATCTATTACTCCCCAAAATGTCTTTGAAGTCTAAAGAATAGCTCTAATACTATGACATCTAAATGATATCTCTTAGGCCTCTACTTGACCCCAAGAATATATGTATCAAATGCTCTCAGTTGAGATTGGGAATCATATCACTAGACTACTAAAACACAAAAATTATAGAATCAAAGGTAGAATAAGAATAAGCCCAAGATATACTTAAGTTTTAAAAAACAGAAATAGGGCTGTGCATGGGGGCTCACGCCTGTAATCCCAGCACTCTGGGAGGCTGAGGCAGTTGGATTGCCTGAGCTCACAGGTTCGAGACCAGCCTGAGCAAAAGTGAGACCCCATCTCTAAAAAATGGGTGGGGGGGGGGGGGAGGGCCACCAGCAATCCCGGCTACTTGGGAGGCTGAGGCAAGAGAATCACTTAAGCCCAAGAGTTTGGGGTTACTGTGAGCTATGACACAATGGCACTCTACCAAGGGCAACAAAGTAAGACTCTGTCTCAATAATAAGAAAAAAGATAGAAATATATTTAAATATGTTTCAGATGTTTCAAATATATTCAAACCTTTAAGGGGAAAAAAAGGCCTGAGCTGGAAATAGTATGATTGTAACTTTGAGGTTACATGCATTCCCTTGAGAAGACCTGCCAGTTAATCATCAGTTGCCCATACATTAAAAAGAATGTTCCAGTCAGGTGGCATCCCCAGAGCTCCAGGCTCCATAAAGCTTAGAAGGAAACACGGGCACATTTGACCAGGAATGTTCATCCAACACAGCCTCATTTCCCAATGACTCTGTCTGACCCTGGACCTGGTTAATTTGGTTCTACTTTTATTTTGTGACTTTATCTACCTTGACAATAAGTCACAAACAACCTCAAGTGCTGATTATGCAACCCACAGAGCACCCAGGAGCAGTAAAGTATGCCAGTGAGGAATGAATGATCTTTTATCTTTTGTCTTGAATGGTGCTTTTGAGAGCAAATCCTATGAAAAAGCCATCTGTTGGCAACATCATGAACTGTCCAATTCCCAAAGTCCCTTTCCTAATTGGCAGTAAAAAGTGAATGCTATCGAAGCCTTGTACAGAGACCCTGGTGGGGTGAGGAGGAGGTATATGAGGAGCTATAAACCTGAGAAATAGTGGACCTGGGGTGACTTTCGTGGCCACTAACACTCCATTCGCATCCACTGACACATTTTGTTTATTCCAGCTACTGAAAAAGATGGAGGAAAGGAAGTTACATTTCTTTTATTCTCATTTCTATTTTTGCCCCTGTTTGGGCCCTTGATTGCCAAAATCTTTTCCTTGGCTGTCAGATAAGACGTTCTGAGTTTTCATCAGCAGAAGACAACTTAAAAATATCAGGACATTTTATCATTTATAAACGAGAATAAATCAACTTTTCTTGAACTTTCAGTACCACATACTGAACGAGGCACTTCACAAGTTGTTTCACTGAATCTTTCCAACAGTCAAGGGAAGATGAGTCAAAATTGTACACAACCCTATGCCTGTGCACACACAAAAAATAACCCTTTTGTGGTATTTCATGTTCTTTCCTTGCTGTTAAGCCCCCTAGTTCCACTGATGGAAGAAATGTCAGGAAAAAATACTTATCTTGACAATCCAAGGTAACTTTGTGTAGTAATTACTCAATCATTCAGCATCTGCCCCATTCTCAACTTTTTTTTCCACTTCTCCTCCCCATGATGATAGTAAGGTCAGAGAAAAGCCTGCTCACTCTATTGGCCTTCAGAGGGATCATGAGGTTGAATCATAAATACAGGTTTTCCAGAAGAAGAAAACAAATGGTTTAACAATAAATGTGAGAGAAGAAATCCCAGGTTAGGAGCCAAGCAACAGCTTAAAGATAAGAGCTGAGGAGGTGTACAGAGAGCAACTACATTTGCCTGTGTGTAACAGAGGGCTGGATTCCTCAGAGGAGGTAATGAGAACCACAGGGTCAGAGAGAGTTTAAAGTCCACATCAAGTTAAGCCAAAGAGCATCAACACAGTATAGTGAGAAGGCCAAGGATTAAAGTAACCTATGAGGTGAATGGCAATAGTTAAGAGCAACCATTCAACCTCTAACTACTATTCTAACCAATACAGTGATGTAGTTCAGTCTTCACAAACTGAAGTTTGTAGAAAAAAAGTTTGCTAGATGTAGATTGGCATGATCAAAGGAAGAACATGAGCAGGATGAGTGAGCCTGAAGAATCCAAGGAACCAACCCCAACTGGAAAAAACCTGGGACATCAAGTTTGGACGATGGGACCATATTTTCTTTTACAGGATTCAATTCAATATGAGAGCAAACTGACAGCTACAACTTCTTCTTTTGCAGACTGCAAGGGGAAAAAACTTAGATATCCATTGCTGGAAGCTAGCTTTAGGTTAGTTACCAGATATAGAAGGAAAAATAATGCCTCTATTCTAACAAGGTCAAAGAGTTTAAAACTAAAAGTGAAAACTTGAGCAAGTCATCAATGAGATGTGAACCCATACTGAGAAAAGAAACTTATCTGGGCTTAGATGTATACCGTAGTCCCCCCCTTATCTGTGGGGGATATATCCTAAGACCCCCAGTGAATGACAAAACTGTGAATATGGAATACTATATGTTCTGTGTTTTTCTCTATGTGCCTAAGATAAAGTTTAATTTATAAATTAGGCCCAGTAAGAGATTAACAATACATAATAGAACAATTATAACATGCTATAATAAAAGTCAGATGAATGTAGTGTCCCTCTCTCTCAGTATCTTATCGTGCTATACTCACCCTTCTTGTTATAATGTGGAACAATAAATTGCCTACATGATAACATGAAGGTGAATGATGTACATATTATGATGTAGCATTAGGCTATTACCGACCTTCTGGTCATATTTTATAAGGAGAATCATCTGCTTTGAGTGATCTGTCATCATTAAGAATGATGATGTTGATGCCTAGACGTCAGGAGACAATGTAGATGATGAATGGCTGGGTAGTGTTCACAGCTTGTATACACTAGACAAAGGGATAATTCATGCCTTGGTGGGACAAAATTAGATGATGAGATTTCATTATGCTACTCAGAATGGAAGGTGGTAAAACTTAGGAATTACTTCTGGAATTTTCATTTAATATTTTTGTACCTCAGTTGACCATGAGCAACGAACATGGTAGAATGCAAAACAGCAAGTAAGAGGTGACTACTGTATTTCTTTTAATGAGTACTCTTTTTTTATTAAATAATAACTATATACATTAATGCAATTCTGGGATACAGTGTGGCGTTTTCATATACAATTTGAAATATTTTCATCAAACTGGTTAACATAGGCTACGTGTCATTTTCTTAGTTATTGTGTTAAGACAATCATATTCTACTCTTAGATTCACTTGTACCCTTGTAAGATAAACTATAGAAGAGATCCCTTCAATCACCCTCCCTCCACCCATTACCCCCACCCTTCTCCCTCCCCCTCCCCATATACTTAAGCTGTTATTAGGTTATAGATTTCATATGAAAGCTATAAATTAATTTCATAATAGAGCTTTGGATACATTGGATACTTTTTCTTCCATTCCTAGACACTTTGCTAAGAAGAACACTTTCCAGCTCCATCCATGTGAACATGAAGGACATAAAGACGCCATCTTTCTTTATGGGTGCATAGTATTCCATGGTGTACATATACCACAATTTGTTGATCTATTCGTGGATCAATGGTCACTTGGGCTTCTTCCATGACCTGGCAATTATGAACTGGGCTGCAATAAACATTCTGATATAAATATTTTTGTTGTAATGTGATTTTTGGTCTTCTGGGTATATATCTAATAAAGGAATTGCAGGATCAAATCGCAGGTCTATTTTTAGTTCTCTAAGTGTTCTCCAGACATCTTTATTCTCACTGGATTAAGGACTTAAACTTAAGACATGAAACTATAAAAATACTAGAAAAAAGTGTAGGGAAAACACTTGAAGAAATCAGCCT
>NW_003852481.1:1221988-1308910 GCF_000181295.1 Otolemur garnettii | reverse complement strand
AGAGAAATGCAAATCAAAACTACTTTGAGATATCACCTCACTCCAGTAAGATTAGCCCATATCACTAAATCCCAAAACCAGAGATGCTGGTGTGGATGTGGAGAAAAGGGAACACTCCTGCACTGCTGGTGGGAATGTAAACTAATGAGTAATTTTAACTATGACTGTTATTGACAAGAATGTGTCTGTAATTATATTTAAAGATATGCATATACTCAGAGTATGGAATTTTTTTTCTGTTTGTAAAGAATTTAATTTTATCAGTAAAAAAATACAAAAGTGATCAAGAGTATAGTTCGGGTATTTAGATTTTAATTGTGGCTCTCCATTTAGTACCTATGTGATGTAACTCACTATTAGCCTAGAAAAGAGGATCATTTCCATATAGCAGTCTATTAACAATAAAAAATAAGAATTTGCCCATTTATTTGGTCTATTGACTTTTCATCATTTTTATATATACTTTACAATCTTCAGCATAGCTTATCTTCAACAAGAGTTCTTTCCCGTGGGAATCCCATGCAATGTGGGCTACAGAGTAAACCCTCTGAGGCAGTTTGGTGTTATCCTCTTTTTACTGAACCAATTTTTCTTAGAAACTCATTACCAGAATTAAACAAGTTAGTGTTTGTAAAGAACTTACAACAGTACCTATAAATTCTCACTAAATGAATATTTGTTGAAAAGAATTTCTTAGTACAAAACTCCAAAGGAGCCCTGGGGTTCAAATTCCTTCCTTCTATTCAAGGAACCTGTTATGGTTGCTGTGCCCTTGAACCAATAAACACAACTGTTCTGACCCTGTTCAATAAACAATATAGGCTTTCCCAGCTTCTGGCATTCTAGAGACATACAACCTGGGCCTTGACTTCAAAGCATCTACTCCCCAAATTTATTAAGAGTATTATCTTCTTAGGCTTGCCTTGATCTTCAATAGCTCTGTGGGTCTTCTGACTATACTACTCTCATATACTCTGGCTTCTTTAATTTCTAGCTCCTCACAATTTTTCTTTTTTGCTTATGAGCTGGACTATTGTTTTTCCAATTTGGTTATACCATAACAGCTCCATGAGTTGGGGATGTACTGTCCACACTTCCCACATCAGTTCAATCTAGCATATTGACTAGAAGTCAACTGCCCTCATATTTAATGATCAGCACCAATGGTAAAAATACAGTAGGATACATCATAGAAACAGAAGATAGCTTCCAAACTAGAAAATGTCCCAAACCTTTTGGTTAAGCAATAACTTTTAACACCCACAATAGAAATGGTTGTCTTAACATTTGTCAGTATTAAGTCATTTCAGGCAATGATATCTGATCATTTTTGCACTAACATCTTAAAACCAAATTTATTCACTTTTATAATGTATTTCCATTTATTCATTTAAAAATTAAGAGTACAATTGTGTATTCTGGGGGATAAAATCACATTTCTTTTTAGTTGTAGTCCAGATTCCCCAAATTATCTTCATATAGATTTCTTTAATTAGACTATTAGCTTCTTCATTAAGAATACATGCAACTATAAGTGAATACTTACCAAGCATGGTGAAAATACTGTGTGCAAAACTCATTTGCTCAATATATTTTTACCTTTTTGAAGTAGACAGGGATCATATTTCCAACAAGTTTTATAATTCTAATGAGCATAATATTAATTGAAAAAGTTTTAAATAAATATAACAGATAAAATTTTTATTATAATACTTTATATGTTATAGAAAATCTAAATGAAATCCAAGAGAAAATGAAAAACCAACTCAAAGAAACTAGGAAAACAATTCAGTAAATTAATGAAAAATTCGCTAAAGACATAGATATATTTTTTAAAAACCAATAGAACTGGAAATAAAAAATTCATTTAAGGAAACAAAAAACACAGTAGAAAATTTTAAGAACAGACTAAACCAGAAAGAAAAAGTAATCTCAGAACTTGAAGACAACTCTTTTGAATTAACTCATTAAAAGAAAGAGAATTAAAAGAATGAACAAAGCCTACAAGAAATATGATATTATTAAATGGTCAAATATAAGAATCATAGGCATCCCTGATTGTGAAGAAGAAAAAACACAAGGCCTGGAGCTTGAGGGAATAATTGAGGATGTCTTGGTAGAGATTTAGACATCCAGGTACAAGAAGCTCAGTGAGTACCTGGAAGACTTACTGGAAAGAGGCAATCACCAAGACATACAGTCATCAGAGGCCAAAGTTGACATGTAAGAGAACCTTCTGTGAGCCATGAGGTGAAAAGGAAAACAGAGACCTTAACAAGCCAGGGGCAATTAGGGTTCCATCTTCAGCCTTCCTAAACAGAGCAACTGCCAGCCTAGAATTTTGTATCCTGCAGAAGTAATAGTTATATACAAAGAAAAAATAAAGATTTTTCCCCAGAAGAAAATATTGAGGGAAATTTGTCAAGACCAGATTTGACCTGTAGGAAATACTCAGAACTGAATTATACATATATCAGCATAATAAGTATCTACCAAAGTAAAACTGCCTAAAAGCTAAAGCTCAGAGCACATATAATAGTGCAAATAAAGCAATATTTAACAGGATAAGCAGAACAGCATCACACATTTCACTTGTATCAATCAACATGGTCTGAATGCCCCACTCAAGAGATACAGTTTGGCTAAATGGATGAAAAAATACAACCCGAGGATCTTCTGTCTCCAGGAAATACCTCTAACCCACAAGAACTCATATAGGCTCAAAGTGAAGGAATAGAAAAGATACTCCATGCAAATGGAAACCAAAAGAAAGCAGGTGCACCCATTCTCTTACCATGTAAAATTGACTTTAGATAACAATAATAAAGACAAAGATGGTCACTATATAAGAGTAAAGGGAACAATTCAACAAGAAGACATAACAATCCTAAATATTTATGTACGTACACATCCAGATTCATAAAGTAAACCCTACTAGATCTAAACAAAGGCATCAACGCCACAGCAATTAAGATTTGTCACCCCAACACTGAACAGATAATCCTAGCAGAAAATAAAAAGCACTGGACTTAAATGAGACTCTAGAACAAATGAGCCTAACAGACACATTTTACCCCCAAACTACTAAGCATACATTCTTCTCATTGGCATATGAAGCATTCTCCAAGATTGATCCTATCTTCGGTCACAAACCATGTCTTAACAGATTCAAAAAAAATAAAAATTATACTATGTATCTTGTCAGACCACAGTAGAATAAAACTAAAATCAGCTCCAAGAGAAATAGTCAATTCTACACAGTCATGGAAATTAAACAACCTGCTGCTAAGTGATTAACTTAAATAAAAAGATTCCTTTGAACTGAACAGCACAGGGGACACAAGTTAACAAAATCCATGAGATTCAGCAAAAGCAGTTCTACAGAGAAAGTTCATACCCTAAACACCTACATCAAAAAGACATCTCAAAGAACTAGAAAAGAAAGGATAAAACAAACCCATGAAAATGAAAAAATAACTAAGATCAGCGCAGAAATTGGTTCTGACAAAACAAACTTCATCTATGTATACAGTACTACGCCAACAAGAAGTGAAAAATATTGAGGAAACAAATGATTCACCCAGTGTTTTACTTCTACTCCCAGAAATTGTCCTGCAGAAAATACTCCAAATCTCCTGACCACAGCATGGTGTGTAATGTGTCCATATGCAGTTAGAGATTCACAGTCTGCATTTAATAAGTATCAAACAGAAACAGAAAAAAGCCCTGTCTAGTTTCTCAACAATGGTCATTTAATTAAATTTATGGTATAGCATGTGACAAATTATAATATCCTATATAGAGTTTAACAGCATGGAAAGATGTGGATGTATCTTAAGAGATATATGATCCTATTTTTTGTAAAATGAAATTTGCTTGCAAATAATGAATCTGAAAATAGGGGTGGATCCAGCTAGTGTACAACCTAAAATGTAGTTAAGAAAAGGATGGTTCAGTTTAGGAAAAAATAAGAAATTATGAATAAAAAATTACTAGAGTCCCAATCAGTACCTAGTTAAGGATCTATACACAAGCATCATTAGTTTCATATAAATTTGTCTTTGTCTTTGAAAATTTCTACCACAAAATTTTAACAAGTACTTATCTGGATAAGAGAATTATCAGTAATCTTTTAAAGTCACTCTATCCACCATTATTTCTGAACTTTCTGTAATAAACTAATTACTTATTTAATATAAAAAAAACTTTTTAAAAAGCCTTAATAAAGTAAAGTTTTTTAATCAGATGAAGGTGCAGATTACTTGTTTCACCTAGTCAAAGTAAAAGAATACTGATTTCAAATGTCAGACATAGCCCATCTAGACCAAATTCAGGCTTATCACAATAACTGTAAAGACTGCCTGAAAACAATATTAAGACAACAAGCAGTTAGAAATGACTGAATTTACATTCTGTAATGAGAACTCCATGGATTTCATACCATGGTAACTATACTAAATATGAAAATAATCAACAGATACAATGGTATAAAATGTATAAAATGGTATAAAATGGTCAGTTATCCTTTTTGTGACTTTTTATCACCCTCTGTTTGGAATCACAAAGTCCTATTAATTCCACCTCTTAAAAAAAACAATCTAAACTATTTCTCCCACTCCCACTGCTCTAGTCCAAATCATCATTAGCTTGGCTGGGGCTACTGCAATAGCCTGTCAATGGTCTCTGCTCCCACTCAGCCCCCATACTCTATCACGGTTCATTCCTCACATGGCAGGAAGAGTCATCTTTGAGAAACAAAATCCAGCTTGTATTTCCCCTGCTTTAAAATCTGTTAGTTGTTTCCCAATGCACTTGTAACGAAAAGGAAATATAGTTCACAGAGGTCTCCTGCCTACCTCACCAATCTCATTTATTTTAATTCTTTTCTTGCTTATACTTTCCAGCCACAGTCATTTTCTTCCTGTAGCTTAAACAACAAGATTTCCTGTTTCAATGTCTTTGCACTTTCTTTTCTCTCCAACTAGGAAATTTAAATCCTAATTCTTCAATTTCTTGACATTCTTTACTCTGCAGGTTCTGCTCATTTATCATTGCCTCTTAAAAGCCTTCCACAACCACAATCCTAAAGCTGTGAGTCTACCCATAATCCCTCCCTACTTTCTAATGTAGCATCTAAAATATGAATGGAAACAGAAGCAAAAAAAAAGATCATAGGATCATCTCAACAGATAAAAAAAAAAAAGCATTCTACAAACTCCAGCGCCCTTTCATAATAAAAACCTTCAAAAAACTAAGCACAGAAGAAATACATCTCAAAATTATAAAATCCATGTATGAGAAACCCATGGCCAGCATCATACTGAATGGGAGAAAGTTGAAAGCATTCCCCCTAAGAACCATAACAAGAAGATAAGGGTGCCTACTGTCACCACTTCTATTCAATGTAGTGTTGGAAGTCCTAGCCAGAGCTATCAGACAAGAGAAAGAAATAAAGGCTATTCCAATTGGGAAAGAGAAGGTCAAACTGTCAGTTTTCATTGACAATATGATCTTATATCTAGAAAATCCCAAAGACTCCTAGAATTTATAAATAAATTCAGCAAAGTTTCAGGTTACAAAATCAATGTATACAAATCAGCAGCATTTCTATGTACCAATTAACAATCAAACTGAGAGTCAAAGTAAAAACTCAGTATCAGGGCCATGCCTGCTCACTGAGTAGGGTGCCGGCCCCACGTACCAGAGGTGGTGGGTTCAAACCTGACCCCAGCCAAAAACTGCAAAAAAAAAATAATAATAATACTCAGTATCATTTACAATAATTACAAAGAAAATAAAATACATAGGAATATACTTAACCAAGGATGTGAAAGATCTCTACCAAGAGAACTATGAAATACTAATGAAATAAATCACAGATGACACATATAAATGGTAAAACATCTCATGCTCATAGCTTGATAGAGTCAACATCTTAAAATGTCTGATTGCCAATGTGATTTACAGATTCAATGCAATACCCATTGAACTACTAATATCATATTTCATAAATCTTGAAAAAATAATTCTATGCTTTGTTTGAAACCAAAAAAGAGCTAAAAGAGCCAAAACAATTTTATGCAAAAAGAACAAATCGAAGTATAATGAAACATCACATTACCAGACTTCAAATTATATGCCACAAGGCCAAAGTAACCAAAGCAGCATGGTACTGGGACAAAAAGAAAGACATAAACAAATGGAACAAAACAGAGAACCCAGATAAAAAACCATCTACTCATAACCAACTGATCTTTACAAAGCAGACAAGAACATACACTGGGGAAAGGAAGCCCTGTTAAATTAATGGTGCTAAGAAAACTAGACAGATGCCAAAGACATGGTAGCAACAAAATAAATAAATAAATAGGACTTCAATTACAGATTTTTTTCTTCTTTATACGTTTGATGTATTGCATTTTCTAAAATTAACATGTACTTTTTCTAAGAAATTATTAATTTTAAAAAATCTATAGAATAGTAAAGAGAATTCATTTACTTTTTTTCTGAATAAATTCCCCTAAATTTTCAGAATAAACCACCCAAAGGTCCAGAACTTAACAATCTTCCATTCTCCTAGTGTGCTCCAATTCATTCAAGGCCCTGCTCAAATGTCACTTCATTGTGAAGTTTCCCCAGATCATCCAGGAATAGATGTCCCTTCCCTTATTTCCAGTAGCATCTCATAATGACTACTACTATAGCTCTTACCACACTATATAATAATAATTAGTTTATATTTTCTACATCAGTCAAGATTATAGCCTCATCATTGTATCCCCAGTACCTGGCATGGTATATGTACAATACTGAGAATATTTAAAGACTCAGATTTAGTTTCAAATAGATGAATATGGAAGGAATTTCTCCGTTTTCATAATAAACAAGAAAATCTAGAATTTGGAGACTATAGGGTATAAAGGATCTTAGAGACTATTCACCCCCATTACCAGCTTTGGCCTGGACATTTCTAGGAACAGAAACTTACTTTCTGATCCTCCAGAGGCCTCCTGTAATATCTACTCTTTCTTTTAAAAAATGAGGTCCATTATCTGAGAGGCAGCTTTTACAACTCCCCAACATGGACAAAATATCTCTAGTTACTTATATTCAAATATTCAAATGTATCTATCACGTGATGTGATAAATACTGTAATATGTAAGAGGACACAGTAATGACCAGAAGCAGAGACAATGCCTGTCCCTGGTACTTAGGGTCCAGTGTGTAAGACAGACGTGGAAACAAACAAACGAAAAATTGCAGTTGACACAGGAATATATTTGAATATGAGCAAGTTTCCCAGTTAACAATTTGAAGAATTTAGGGTAGTACTGGAAGTCTGGAAGATAATGAACCTAAGAATGATATGCTATCAATGTTTGCCTAAAAAGCAATGGAAAGCCACTGAATATTCTTGAATAATGAGGTGGCCTAATCAGAGACGAGCTTTGGGACAAACATTTGGCAGCAACTTGTAGGATAATCTGGAAAAATAAAACCTTAATTGGTGGGAAGTTTGCTTGTTAAACTTGGGTAAATGTCTGAATGAGAGATAATGAGGGTCTACAGTATTGTCACATAATTGGAGACAGACTATAATAATAATTAAGGAATTTTAAATCAGTAATGCATGAGCTATAGTTTGGAGAAAGCAAGTAGTTATAAATGAAGCCGAAATGTAAGTCCAAATGACTGAGAAAATGGTGATAATTCCTTTAATAACACTAAAATATCTGGGTTGAGTGGGAGATTGGCCTGGATTATGAAGAAAGATGCAAATAGGATAAGCTGGAAATGATGGCATGGAGTTTAGGAGAAAAATGAAGGCTGGAAAGGGATGGGAATGGAAGCCTTGAGAACAGATCCTCTTCCTGAGAGAGAAATTACAGAGATAAAAGACAAATTCGTGGCCTAGGACTTGGATAGAGTTCTCTAGAAATAGACCAAAGGGGAAAATAAGGCAGCAAAAGAGATTTAAGGGTATATTACTGAAGGTTTTCCAGATAAAAAGAACCAGTATGATACAGATGTAAATTAGATTTAGGTAAATATAGATAGATGATATACATATATGGGGGGGGGGGAGAGAGAGGGATACTATAAGAAATTGCTTTATGTGGTCATACCAACTAACAAGTACCACAATCTTCAGCCAGCAAGCTGGAGACATGAGAGAGAGAGTGCTGTGGTTTCAGTCCACATTCACAGCCTGGGGACCAGGAGAGCTGGCTCCAGTCTGAGTCTGAAGGCCTGAGACCCATGAGAGCCAATAGCATAAGTCCCAGCCCAAGTAAGAACAGGTAAAGACCAATATCCCAGTTCAAAGAGTCAGGCAGAAAGAGAGTGAAATTTCCCTTCTGCCTTTTTGTTTTATTCAGCCCCTCAATGGACTGGATAATGCCCACCCACACTGGGGAGAGCAGTCTACTTTAATTAGCCTTTATATTCAAATGCTAATCTCTGCCAGAAACACCCCCCATAGACATACCTCCCCTCCAAAAAATGTTCAACCAAATATCTGGGCATCCCATGGCCCAATCAAGTTGGCACATAAACTTCACAAGGGAAAACTTCTACAAAGTCACACTCTTCCCCTCCATTTAGAAGAACAAGCTGTTAACAAGGAAGGAAAGAAAGTTCAACATTAGTTTCTTTCATTATTCTTCTCTCTCTCCCATATTTATAAGGCACCTGTCATCACAGCACAGACTCACATGATACCCAGTTGCCATCATGTTGTAGTGGAAATGACCCATCTTCCCTGGTCAATCAAGAGAGGGGTCACTGGAAGTGGGTTCCATGTGCACTCGCCCAGCCAGTTCACAAGGCCAGATGGACACATTTCATTTAATATTGAGCATGGTGAAAATTCTCTGAACCACATTATATCAGATATTGCTTCTACAAACTCACAGGCAGTGTAATTTATCACTTCATTTTGTGTTTTCCACTGAGACCTAGTTTTATCTGAAGTTAAGTTCCCACAGTAAAAGGCACATCTAATTTGGTAATGCTAGGGCACTGTAGGCATGATTTTCATTGCAGCCTTTTATAAGGCATAAGTGAAAGACAGTAGCAGAACCCAATCTAAAATGCAGCCCCCTAAAAAAAAAAGAAAGAAAGAAAGAAAATTGGCTCAATCTAAAATGTGTTCATTTCAAGCAAAAATAAAACAGGAACTATAAGGTTAACTGCACCAAAAAACTTACTTTTTCATATAGCTTGAGTCACATAAATTAACAGTAGAGACAGTTTCATATATATACAACTTCCTGCATGTGTGCATACATGTGTAATATGCATGTGTACACACATATATACACAATCAGAATCAAAATAAGAAAAACAGCAGTCTTTCTAGAGAAGGATGGCCAATCCTAGCATTTTATACCTCAACAGCCACACATGCACACAGGCTCAAGCAGGCAACATGATCACAGGGGCCTTTCCTGGTTGGAACTAATCCACATAGTGCTTTTAGAAATAGAACAGAGAAACTACCAATGCAAGTACAGAAGCACACAAAATATATACACACACACAAGTGCTAGTGGGAAGGGGTCTTAAGGGACTGTGGTATTTGGCAAAAGGCCCCACAAAGAAACCTACAGACCAATAAACATTTCCGAGGCTGCCACGTTAGCCTAGATTTAGTTTCCATGGCAATAAATAGCAGAGCTCTGCTACTGCCTATCCTGAAGAGCAGGTCAGAAATGAGTAAAATCATTTAATGATAAAATGGAATCATCAAAGCCCATCACAATGGTACTCATCATTGTCAGAAATAACTATTTTCTGGAACTGTGGATTTTTATCCTGATTAAAAATGGAACAAACAGAGGATTTACAAAATCACCAAATAGCATGGTCATTTTATGCTAAACACCAACAAACCTAGGTAAATAACAAACAGATGATTTAGGGCCGACCCCCTCCATCACACCTGAATCCTGCCACCTTCCACAGTGCTTAGCAGGATCAGAAGGGCTGTGACAATGGGTCATCTTTGACCCAGTTCTTCAGAAAGTCATCATTTCCCTATAAAGAATGACCTAAGAGCCGCAGCACTTTTCCAACAAATACTTTTAACAAGAAGCACTTCTGACTCTCCCTGAGCTAGACCCAAAATTAAACGGCTGTGAGGATCAGACAACAGAGGCCTCGTGCATTCGCAGCTGGTAGATATTTTCCCAATGACCTGTGAGTCAAATTTAAGTTTTTCTACTTTTCTCTCAAGGATATAGCGAAGACGACTATATATTCACAAACACAGTTCTAGAACATTTCAGAAATCTCTCCTACCTTTTCTACAGAAAATATTTAACCCAAACATAACCACGTGTGCAAAGTAAGGCTGCGTTCTGTCACAGGCCGGAAAGAGGGTGAGGACTGACAGTTATCTGTCATTAACTATCATTCATTCCGCTTTCAATGATTCACTACACACCCGGTCTGCAGCAAGCGTGCTGTTAGACACTCGGTACACACATGGAAAATGTAAAGCCTTTCTCTCCAGAGCCTGCAGGTCAGCAGCAAGGCACACTTATAAGTCCATGATTATAATAATAACATCATGAGGGCCTCAAAGAGAAGTATGAATCTTTTACTGGCTTCTTGCTGCTGTAGGATAAAATCAGAACTGCTTCACGTGGCCTTTAAGGCCCTCCGGGATCTCTGGAGTCAAGGCCTTCTCTTAGTTCTAAGTCCCATCTCCCCACTGCCCGGACTGTCCACGGTCTGGTCATTATTGTTCTGAGCCCTCTCACCTCATTTTCTCACATCTTGTCCCCTCTGCCTGAAGTGGCCCACCTTAGGCCCAGGGCCCAAGTTAAAGATCACTTTCCAGAGCTAGTAGGTCCTGTGTCTACCTTCTCCAGACTGTTCAATCTCCCCCTATAATAATGTCACCCTTTAGAGGTATTAATCTTTATTTGTCTACCAAGCTCAGTGAAGGTTCTGGTCATTTTTTATTAATCCAAGTTATCTTATATCCCCCGTTATAAGCACTGGATCTGGCACATAATATTTTTGTAAAGAAGGAAATTACTAGGGGATAGCTGAGCACAAAAGAGCTGATTAGCATAACATGGCACAGCACTCAGCACAGAGTTGCTGCTGCAAAAAGCAATGCCAATTAAGACGTAGCCGTGTAACTAAACAGATCGTGACTGAATCTGAAAGCCATTACAGAACGCAGAAATTTCTGCAGTGAAAGATCTGTTCCCGGTTAACTTATTTTCTCCCCAGCAAAAGAGTATCTGAAACTTTTGATGGCTTGGTAAGAACTAAGGTAAAAAACACTAATTTAGACTTCAGGTATTTGAAATTCAGGGTAATGCATACAGCAGGCTGAAGTTGCTATGCTTTCTTGAATTATTATTACTAAGCAAATGGTGAAGAGAGTGACTTAAATAAGGCACATGAGCTGCATTCTGAGCTACAGCAGACAGAACACCCAACCACGAGGGAAAGAGCTGGTTCTTTTGCCAACACCACCATTTGCTAGGTCTCACGGACCTCGCCAAGTCACAACCTCCTCACCTGTAGGACGGGCAGGCCTGACTCCATGACCCCCACAGTACATCCCAGCCCAAGCCTTCCCCAAGTCTGTGAAAAACACAACCAACGGAATATAAATGATTAATAAGCTAATTATAATACTTTAGCTAATCAAGTCTCCAAGAACCTTTAATACAACAAACATGTCCTGAAGAGAGAAGTTACACTATTACTCTTGAAAATGAAAGTTGCATTACATAAATATTCTCTGGTATTCACCTGATCTCTCTTCACTAGTTCAGAGTAGGAAGTTTTGCTGAATTTAACAGCCGGAATAATTCATGTACCCTATAAAAATGGAGCAAAAAGCAAGGGAGTCTGCTCACAAACAGACTTCATTTCATCTCGGCATGTTTAGGGGCCCACGGGGAGAAACAGACACAATAGGATCAGTTCAGCAGCATCATAGGGGGAAAGCTCCTACTGTTCATCTCTTGACAAGAAATTGGTTCTCCAGGCTCAGTAGCTATAGCTCAGTGGCTAGGGCATCAGCCACATACACTGGAGCTGGCAGGTTCAAATCCAGCCTGGGCCTGCCAAATAACAATGACAAATACAACCAAAAAATAAAAATAGCTGGGGGTCATGGCGGGTGCCTGTAATACCAGCTACTTGGGAGGCTGAGGCAAGAGAATAGCTTAAGCCAAAGAGTTTGAGGTTGCTGTGAGCTGGGATGCTACAGCACTCTACAGAAGGCAACACAGTGAGACTTTGTCTCAAAAAAAAAAAAAGAAAGAAAGAAAGAAAGCAGTTCTCCATCAAATAATTCTTTAGCAAAACAGTCAATAGCTTTTAAAATTATTTACTAGGCAAGAAATGAATTTTAATAAAAACAAAGATAATGTTTGCCAAGATAAATCAAAATATTAACTACATCATCTCAAAAAATGAATGTTAACACCTGTTAAAATATAATCATGTAATAAAACTGCCTTAAGTTATGAGCAAAAAGAATAAATCAGCCAGTCAGTTGGCTAACTGAGATCATTGAATTTAAGTTATGAGGTCATTGACTTTTTGTTCTTATTTTTTCTATATCATTAGCATGGGAACACCAAATTCTCTCTGCTTTTTCCTCCTACTTTAATTACCCTCCAACATTTATCTCAGTTTCTAAAAACCATGTAAATTGAAAAATGTAAAATGGAAACATTTTAGGGAGACTATTTGCTTCATTCATTCGTTCACTCACAAAAACAGCATTATTTTATATCTGTGGTATAACAAGACCAGTTTGAAGTCCCAAGAGTGCTTTAAGTTTTAAATAGAAAAAGCAGGCCTTAGTTTTGAAATAATCATAAAACATTAAACAGATAAGGTATATTCATCAGTTAAAAATGAATTCCAACTGTAAATAAGAATTAGAGCATTCAATATAATTTTACATAAATGTGCTAAAAAATAAGACCATCTTTGGAGCAGTTACTCTTGGAGGTTGCCCTTGAAAAGATGACATGAGAACTAGACCTTAAATAATTGGCTGAGTTTATTGTGTCAGAAACTAAGGAAGTGCTCAAAGAAAAGAGGGAGGAGAACGCAGCAAGGGTACCGCAGCCAGCGCACGGGGGTTCTCCCCGGCCAAACCTGGAACAACGTTAGCACCAGAGAAAATTAAGTTCAGTAATAAATTATAAACAATTAAAAAAATAGGAATGCAAGAGTCTATACAAATAATAATTAGATAAGTAAATAATCAAAGAGTTATTTAGATATTAGATAAGTAAATAAATAACTTATGATTGTAGAATGATAAGTGCCAACTGGTATTTCATTCTCTCTTTGGTAGATTGAAGATGGTTAAACCAGGGCCTGCTTTTTCCTTTGTTTTTTGAAACAGAGTCTCATTTTCACACTGGGTAGAGTGCTATGACATCACAGCTCACAGCAACCTCAAACTTGGGCTCACGCAATCCTCTTGCTTCAGCCTCCCAAGTAGCTGGGACTATAGGTGCCCGCCACAATGCCCAGCTATTTTTTCTTATTTAGCAGGCCAGGCCAGGTTGGAACCCACCAGCCCTGGTGCATAACCACTGACTGGTGCCCTAACCACTGGTGGTGCCCTAACTACTGACCTATGGGTGCCCCCAGGGCCTGCTTTTTCTAACTAAAAAATATTAGATTCCCTTGGGGCCTTGAACAATTCTAATTATAAAATAAATGCCAAGTAATACTGATTTATGAATTAATAAGTAAATGAATAAATGATTTGATCGAATAGTCTCCCTAGAAAATTGTTTGTTTTACACTTATCAGTTTATATGTTGGTGCTGAGGTTGGAAAATCATCATTTCACAGCCGTTGTGGTGAGGACTGAATCAGGCAAAAATCCTCAATGGACATTAATTGAAGAAGAAAACTGATAAAGAAGAATGTATTTCCATATCTTTATACAAAATGCTTATTAGCTGCAAAGGAAAAAAATAAACAGTAATATACAATGGAGAAATTGGGCGACTCTTGAATGGATGATCCAAATTCACACCAATGAGGGACATTTGGGCATCATGTACCTCCAGATGCCGTAGGTGAGAAGGGCACAGCCTCGTCTGTGCAGTGTTCTAGCCAAAGCTACAGACCCGTATTCTAACCATGATTAGGGGAAACACCAGAAAAACACAAGGTGAGGAATGTTCTTTTTAAAAGCAAGGATGAGAACTACAGTCTTCAAAAATGTCACTGTCATACAAGACAAAGGAAAGCTATGGAGATGTTTCAGGTTAAAAGAGACACGACAACTGAATGTGATGTCTACCCTGAGGTTGAATCCCTACCAAAGGGAGAAATGCTAGAAAGGGCAGTGTTAAGTCAACTGACGAACCTGAGGTCTGAATGATGAATGGAAGTAGCAGGTCAGTCGCAGGTACAGAGAGAGGGAGACGAGAGGCACCACAGTGCGAGGGGCCTTCTGGAATGCTCTTTTTTTTTAATATTTTATTGGTAGTTACAAGTAGATATGCTGTACATATTTTTCTTGTATCTTAAAATTTTAAAGTTAAAAAAAAATGAACCCACAATGCCACTGATTTATATAAAGAAATTCCAATTTAGATTGATCTGTGCTGGTGACACAAAAGCTACCAAAACAAAGAGCAGGTGGGTCCCTGCTGGGTATTCTGAACACGGGAAAACTGAAAACATCTCCCTTGCCCCTGAACACTGCAACATCCTGAACTGGCCTCTCTGGTCCAACACAACTGGTCACCCTCTCCCACAGCAAAGTGTAGCCATAAATGTATTTTATCTACAGAATGTTGGTGACCTATGGGTGCAGATCAGAGATAGATAGACCTGTGGATTAGGTGCTCCTCTGGTGAGAAATATAGGGATAAGTTACTAAGGCAGCTGTTTTGTTGTTGCTGTTAAGACTTTCTACTGAATTATGGTAAACAACACAAATCACGAGTATTCTGCTCTATGAATTGACACGAGTTAACATAACCATTTATCTACCCGTTGAGTACAAACAAAAATATTACCAGAACACTTTCTTTTTGAAAACTGGACTCAGACTAACCATTATTCTGACTCCTAGCCCTAGCGATTAGTTTTGCCAGTTTCTGAATTTCATATAAACGAAATCATACAACGTGGATTGTGGTTTGACATCTTTCTCTCACTGTTCTTCATGAGTTCCATCCAATTGTTAAGTAGCAATAGTTTATTGATGCCTATTGCTATATTGCGCTTTTCTCCATTCTATCATTATTGAGCAATTTTCTGGTTTGAAGAAATTATGAATAATGCTGCTATGAAAATTCTTGCACATATTTTTGGTATACAAGGGTATGCTTGGTTGCTGAATATAAAGATAGGAATAGAGTTTTCAGGTCATAGGCTATCGTATGTTTAGCTTTCACAGATAGTGCCAAATAGTTTTCTTAAATTATTGGTCTCAATTTAGAATCACACCACAGCGTCTGACAGTTCCAAATGTTCTCCATCTTCTCTAATCCTTAGCCAGTCCTTTTCATTTTAGTTCTTTGCATAGGTATTAGTGGGATTTTAACCTTAACATTTTAATTCAATTGCAACTTAAATTCCCTTTTAAGTAACTTTGGTTGAGCACCTTTTCCTAACATTCTTGGCTGCTTGGGTTTCTTCCTGTGCTTGTTCACGCCTTCTGCCCATTTTCTTTTGGTATAACTCTCTGTCATGGATTCCTATGATTTTGCTATGTAGTCATTTAAGCCATTGTTGAGTATATGCACTGTAAGTATCTTCCCTTGTTTTGTGGCTTATTTAACTCTCCTAGTGGTTTCTTTTTATAATTAGAAATTAGTACTTTTATTAACATCCAATTTGCCAATCATTCCTTTAGGTAAAGTGCTGATTTTAAGAATTGGTGTGTATCAAACGGTTGCAAAGACATCAAGTTTTCTTTTAAGAGATTTACTGTTATGTCTTTTCATTTGCTGTGAAGTCAGGGGTCAGGATTGGGTTTTTTCCCCTAAGTAACAGTACAATTTGTTGATAAGTCATCCTTTCTACAGAGCAAGTCAGTATTGTCATAAATGAAGCAACAATATAAGGCCAGGATTGCTTCTGGACTTCAATTCTATTTCAGTGGTTTATTTTCTTGCCCATGTGTAAACACCACATTGTCTTAAGAACTACTAGAATCAAAATAATTCTAGTTTCCCAACTTTGTTCAACTTCTTCAACATTGTCGCTATTGTTGGCCCTTTCCATCTCTGTATAAATTTGAAGATTTGACTTGTCAGTTTCCAGTAATAAGGTAAATACATAAATAACTTACTAGGGTGTTTTATAATAATTGAGACAAATCTATAGGTCAGTTTAAGGGAGTTATAACAGTTATAACACAATCACAACATGGAACATTCCCATCTCTGAACAACCTATGTATCCTAACACGTATTTAATTCTTTAGTTTCTTTCAATGTTGTGCATTTTTCTGTGTAGATTTACAAATATTTTTATAGGCTTATTCCTAGGTGTTTGATGTTTAAATTTTATTATTTATATATTTAATTTTCTAGATATTTGTTGCAGATAAAGACTAAAATTGATTTTTGCATATTTATCATCTATCAAGTTAACTAGTTAAATTTACTTATTAGTTCTATTAGTTTGCATGTAGATTTTTTTTTCTTTCTTTTTTTTCTGGGTGCTGGGACCAATGATCACCAGCTGCCCAGGTACCAAAAAATTATGCTTCCAAAATCTCTTGATGTCGATTCTGCACGAAGAGCAGTTGAGCTGCCCCACGTGTGCCACTCACGACAGAAGCCTCTTTTGCCTGTAGATTTTTAATCATATCATCTACGAATAATAATTTAATTTTTTTCCAGTCCTTATCCCTTTTACTATACACTTCATTCCCTCCTGCATTTCCACGTTTCCATCAGGGAACATGTTTTTCTGCACGAAGGATTTCTTTTACTTCAGGTCTGCTAGCAACAATTGTCTCAGGTATTGTTTTGTCTGCAAATATATTTATTTCACCTTCTGAATTTTTACTTTTTGCTGAAGCACAATACACATATATAAAACTACATATATAATTTTACAGCTGGATGAATTTTCGCAAACTGAACTAACCACCACTTGAAGTAATCACACTGATGTGACTCCTCCCCCAATACCCTCATATCTAACAGCTTAGTTTTCTCTGTTTGAACTTGGTATAAAGAATATACATATGTACTTGTCTTGGCTTCTGTTATTTATTATACTTATGGATGAATCTATACTGTTGTATATAATGTACTTCGTCCTCATTGCATTTAATCTCTCTTTGACTATATTTGGATAGTTTTCAGGTTCTGACTCTTTTACTAGATACGTTTAATTATATGCATGTTTTTTGGTGGGCAAAAGCAGTCATCTCTCTCCATCGGCTATATGCTTTACAGTGGAGTTACTGGATCATCATTTCATTTTTAATTCATACCCCCAGCAGCAGAATACAAGAATATCAATTTTCGTCATCCTCACCAGCAATTAGTGCTTGCTGTCTCCTTCACCTTAGTCCTGCCGGTGGCTGAGTAGTAGCACAAGATAGTCATTTTAATTTGTATTTCCCTGATGACAAACACAATTGAACCTCTTTTCATACGTTTCTTAGCCACTGGGAAGTTTCTGCTTGAATTCTTTGTTTTTGCCTATTTTTGAATTCGGTCTTCTCTCTTTTTCTGATTTATTCTAGTTCTTTCTATGTCCCGGATATGAGTCCTTTCTCAGATGTGCGTGTGGTAAATGTATTCTCCCACTCTGTGAGCTGAGTTGTGCTCTCTTAGTGGCGTATTTTCACAAATAGAAGACTTTAATTTGCATAGAGTTCAATTTATAATTCTTTCCTTCTTGACTAACAATATATACTTCATTGCTAATATATAGAAATGTGATTCTGTGCCATGTAATGTTCCCAGTCAATGACAGACCACATACATGATGATGGTCCATAAGATTATACTGGAGCTGAAAAATTCTACTACCTAGTGACACTGTAGCCATCATAACATCACACAACAATACATCACTTAGGTGTTTATAGTTATGCTGGTATAAACAAAAATACTATGCTGCTAGGTGTATAAAAGTCTAGCACATATAGTTCTGTACAGTATATAATAATAAACTATGTTACTGTCTTATATATTTAAAACAGATAATCTGATTCTAAATCCTGTTCTCTTTTCAATACAATACACTCCTTAACATCCATCAAAATGAGATAGAATTAGAAATAAAAAAAATTCTAAAATAAAAATTAAGTTTCAGATTAATATAAGGGTACAAACAATTAAGTTACAATGTTTGCATTTGTTAGGTAAAATCCCTGGTGTAGTTGTGTATTCTAGGATTCGTCAAGAATGTTCAAATCTACCTTGCCTATAATAACAGCTAGCACCATCTATTGTATTCCTTACTAAGGGCTAGGAAGTATGTTTACCATTTTAGATACATTGTATCATCTTTTCTTCAACAATCCCATATCCGTTACCCTTATTTTGTAGGTAGGACATGGAAGCTATGGAGGCACAGAATTTTGCCACAATTACAAATTAGTAAGTGTAATCAGTAAGTTCTACCTCACCAGACTTCCTAAGTAAATAAAAACATTGACTTAAGCTCTGAAATAATGTTGGCATTGGAACATGTGATCCTTATTAGATTTGGGAGGTTTGATATTTTCATATTCAATTCTCAAATACTTGAACGGCTTTCGAGGGAAAGAAGAATCAGGATGAATATTCATAGCTCTGGAGAAGAAAAACAGGACTAGGCTGACGCAGCCCCCCTGAGATTGTGCTTCAACATAAGAAATAATCTTTCAACAATTGCATCTGCTTAGAAAAAGAACAGATCATGTTCTATCTCGTTTGGAATAATGATTACACACACATCTACATTTAGCAAAACTCTTCTGATTGTAACTTTAGATCTGTGCATTTCATGGCATATAAATTTAACATCAATATTGCAATAAACAAGCTGCTTTCTGAGATAATGAACTTCACTCTGAGTCTTCAGGATAGTCTGTCTGAGAGAGAATAAAGAGAATTCCTAAATTAAATATAGAGGTGATACTGGACAATATTTTAGAATTCTTCCAAATCTAAGACTTTGTAATATTCTCATCATCATATACAAAAGAGAATATAAGATCACTTCCGGATCTAAAACTCTAGAAGGCTTTTTTATTGATTACTATTTATAATCACATCATCCCTTTAAATATGTAATGTTTCTAGGTAAACCGCACCCTGACAATGTTTCAAGTAGTAAAAGAAGGGCTAGGGATGAGCTTAGGGTGTCTCTTGATAAGCTCACCTTCCAGAGTGGACATCCAAAATGAATTTTATTGGTCAATAGCCTTTGCCTAGAAACCTAATTTTGTCTGTACATCAGAGCATATCACAACAACAAAGTTTATAAGACTAAGATCAACCTTTATTGTTTCTAAATGAGAAATAAAACCTCCAAGGGGACCAGACCCACTGGATCTTCTACCAGCACATTGTTCTTAAAGCACGTCATGGGAAAAGACTATATAATCAAGAGTTTTGACTTGTAATTATGAGGTCACAATAAAAGGTGTTGTATGACTCAACATTTTAATAGCATATTTAAGCAGTTCAGTCTTCAAGCAGGTTCTGTCTCCTAGGAATGAGTCCGACTCTAATAAAGAATTGCATATATTTGTCCTGGCTTGCTACAGATTGATATTTTAGTTTATGTAACAGGGAGATCTTTACTTCCTTCACGTCCAAGTTCCTGAGAAGCACTGTAGTCCTCGTGCACAACAGAAGCTGAAATCACGTGGAAATGCTCCCATACCCGTAAAATAGACAGTGATCGAGGAAATGTGGAAATATGGGTACATCACAGCCTTTGTTTTAAGAGTGCTTTGAAATCTGATACTGAAAACTGAATGGATGACATGTGGTCAGCACACAGAGATAGAGTCGAGATTAACGCCTACATGTCACAGAAGAATAGGAGATGAAAGGACTGTCTCTTGTGGCTCCCTTCAAATCCTACCTATTCTTCTTTTCCAGGGAACAACGTGCTCACATTTAGCTCACATTTAGTTTACTCTCTTCATTTTCCTTGCTTGTTCATTCTTTCAGAAGTAGCTGAATATCCATTAATTTTTATCTATGCCAGATTCCCTGTGTCTACAATATGTTTGAGCAGGAGCAGTGCCAAATTGCAACACAGACACGAGCGGTAAATGCTCTTGGAAAGGAGAGAGTGCTTCATTTTCTTATGTCAGAGAAAAGGTAGCAAGGAAATTAATATTTGTTGGGAGCCTAATGTAGCACAGGTCCCATTCTAGATTTTTCAACTCACTCAGTCCTTAGGTAATATATCAAATATTCTCCCCATTTTATAGGAACAGAAATTGAACTAAGAGAGATTATCTAATGGATAGCTGCATAGCTATTGACAGATAGTGCTCTGATTTGAATGCCCCATTTCTACCCATATGCTGACATTACCTGCTATTGTGACTCTCTTACCAGTTTATAACAAAAATATTTTGTTTAGTAAGAAGGAAAAACTCATTGCTCCGCAATTCCCTGAAAGCTTTCTGGGGAGAGTTATGCACATGCAAAAGTGACCAGAATTATCATCTACAACCATTTATTTCCAACCACCCAAATTGCCACAAAATGAGATGGCAAAGCTCTAAAATGTAATTATATGGTATTGAGCAAAATTATAAAATGTAATTAGACAACATTGGGTAGAATTCTGTGAACACTCTCAGCTGTGCCACAAAAACTTTACAAAGCAAAGGAATAGATAGATCTCAAGTGCCAGCTGGTGCCTTTCAGGGAAGCCGCCTGCCATGGCCACTTCTCCAGAGAGCTTCCCAAAGGAATACTGCTAACCTTGCAAGGCCCAGATTAAAGCTGGGTTGTATTAAGAACCAGCATGTCTCAGAGGCTTCCCAGTCTCTAGGAAAGGATCGTTCGGGAAATACATCTTTTTATTCTACAGACATTACCGAACACCTGTCCAAAGCCAGTGTTTTCTCGAGTCCCTGGGTCTAAAATAAATGAGAGGCATTTCTTCATGCAATGACACAATAAATCTTAATTCTTTTTTACTAAGTATAGTTAAGTATACCACATCCATCATACTGACTGCTGAATGATATGGAAGTGAATAAAATAAAAACAAATTCCTGCCCTCATGGAGCTGACATTCTAGGGGGGCTCAAGAACTGTGAACAGAGAAGCAAAATGTATATTACGTGAGATGGTGATGAATACTAAAAGGAAGTGCGATGTGATTGCATCACTCTGCATAGCGTGAATGAGGATGAGAGGGCTAATGACAGAAACCTGGAAATCCAGGACTTTGTGCAGCAATTCGTGTAAACTGAGATAAGGGGCGAGTTGAATAACCCTGGTGGTCCCAATGCAGACAGTAATGCTGGGCGGCATGGAGCAGTCAAGTGGTCCTGCTGGGTGCATACAGAGTTTTGTCACACTTCATATCTGATAATGGGATTAAAAATCAGAAAAGTGGTAGTTTTACATGGAAAAATTGGGGTCCCTGGAAATTTTTTAAAAAGAGTTTGAGAAACAAAAATAGAAAGACATTATCAGCTAATAATGTCTTTTATAAATCTCTTATCAGTCACAAAATGGTATAGCATTAACCCAAGAATCAATAGAGCAATAGGCCAAATTTGACAGACACAAAATAAATTCAAGATACATAAGAATTTTTATTCTTCAGTTAAAAAAGTAAAGTAAAAATTAATCTACATAAAGGGCCCAAATGTTAAATGTGCATATATGCATTTCTGTTTACCAGCACACATGGGTCCAGATAGGGAAGATTTCCAGCACCCAACAGTTTCCCTCATACCCATTCTGAGTCAGTCTCGTACAGAGGTAACCACTGCTCTAGCCTGTACTACCATAGGTTGGTTTTATTTATTTCTGAACCTCAAATAAATGGCTTAATATAGCATATACTCTTTTGTGTTAGTATTCTTCCATTTATCACTAGATCTGTGAGATACCCCAAAATACTAAAAATCATTCAATACTCCACAGGAAGGCAAGAAAATAAGAAGAGGAAAAAGAAACAACAAATAGAAAACACATAATAAAATGACAGACTTAAGGCCGAACAACTAAATGATTACATTACATGTAAATGGTCTAAACACACCAATTAAATGACAGATACTGGCAGAGTGCATTTTGAAGAATGGAAGAAAAAGTATCCAATGTACTCAGCCCTACGATGAAACTAATTTATAGCTTTCATAGGAAAACTATAACCCAATTATAGCCCAAGAATATGGGGAAAGGGGAGAGGGAAGGAAGGGGGAGGATGGGGAGAGGGAGGGTGATTGGTGGGATCATGCCTCTGGTTCATCTTATAAGGGCACATGTGTTTCTAAATGTAGAATATAAATGTCTTAACACAATAACTAAGAAAATGACATGAAGGCTATGTTAACCAGTTTGATGAAAATATTTCAAATTGTATATAAAAACAGCACACTGTACCCCATGACAGTATTAATGTACACAGCTATGATTTGATAAAAATAAATAAATAAAAATATCCAAAAAATATGCTACCCATGAGATGCTCTACAAATGCAAAGACATAGGTAGGTTATAATAAATAATTGAAAAATATGTATTATGCCATCGTTCATTAAAGAAAAGAAGTCGATATATGAATGTCATGCTGTAGATTTCAAACCAAAAAAAATTACCAGACACAAAGAAAAATCTTACATAATGATAAAAGGATCAATCCACCAGGAAGACAAAGGATCCTAGTGTATATACACTAAACCACAGAACCTCACACTACATAAAGTAAAAACTAATACTACTCAAAGGAAAAATGAGCAAATCCAAAATTGTAGTTAAGTATTTCACATCTCACTTTATGGAAATAACAGAACCACTAAATAAAAAATCAGTAAGGATCTAAAAGAACTAAACACAACAACTCACCAATAAGATCTAATTGGCATATAGAGAACACACACAACAGTAGTAGAATATACATTTTTTGATTCATTAAAAATGAAAGAAATAATAAAGATGAAGAGAATAAATCAATGAATTCTAAAACAGGAAAACAGCAGACAAAATCAATGGAACAGAAAAAGAATTTCTCTCTACTCAACTAGTAGAGAGTTTTTATTACAAAAAGATGACCAATTTTGTCAAATGCTTTTTCTTCATCTATTGAGATGATCATATGGTTTTTATCCTTCATATCTCCCTTGATATGAAGGTAGAGTGCTTTAATGTGCTGTGAGTTCAGTTTACTAATATTTTGTTGAGGATTTTTACATCTGTGTTGATCAGGAATTGTGGCCTATAACTTCCTTTTATTACAATGTTTTTGTCTGGCATTGGTGCTAGAGTAATGCAGACCTCATAAAAATCAATTTGGAAATGTTATCTTCTCTTCAAATTTTTGGAATAATTTGAGAAAGATTGATATTAGTCCTTTATATGTTTGGTAGAATTCTACCAAGAAATCCTGTGGGTGTGGGCTTTCCTTTGATGGGAGATTTTTAATTACTGGTTCAATCTCCTTGGTCTGTTTCTATTTTCTATTTCTTCATGATTCAGTATTGGTAAAGTTGTATGTTTTGGGAAATTTATCCATTCTTCTAGGTTTTTCAATTTGCTGGCATATGAGCATTCATAGCAGTCTCTTGTGATCCTTTGTATTTCTGTGGCATCAGCTGTAATATCTCCCCTTTCATTTCTGATTTTATTGTTGAGTCTTTTCTCTTTTTTCTTAGTACCCTAGCTAAAAGTTTGTCAACTTTATTTATCTTTTCCAAAAAATCAATTTTAAGTTTTATTAGTTTTGTTGATCTTTTCCATTGTTTTTCTAGTTTCTATTTGATTTGTTTCTGCTTTGATATTTGTTATTGTTTTCCTTTTCCTTCTACTAATTTTGGGCTTAGTTTGTTCTTCTTTTCCTAGTTTCTTGAAGTGTAAAAATTCAGTTGCTTACTTGAAATATTTCTCTCTTCTTCATATAGGCATTTATTGCTATAAGTTTCCCTCTTAGAAATACTTTTGCTACATCTCATAAGCTTTTTTTAAATTCAGATTATTATGAGGATGCAAATGATTAGGCTGCAATATTTGCATTTGTTAGGTAAGGTCCCTGTTGTAGTTGTGCCCCCCAAGCCCCACCCAGGAGATGCTCCTACATTGTGCCTGTTAGGTGGGAACAATCCCACCTCCTCCTTCCTCCTTATTCCTACATCTTCCTTCCCCCTACATCCAGCATCATATAAACTTTATGTTCCCATTTTTGTTTGTCTTAAGCTATTTCTTAATTTCTCTTTAAAGGGCTATATACAACAACATCATAGCTAACATCATACTCAACGATGAAAAATTTAAATCTTTTTTCTAAGATTAAAAACAAGACAATCATCAATCTGTTCTGCACAGTACTGAAAGTCCTAACCAGAGTAATAGGACAAGAAAAAGATAAAATTGTCCCTGTTTGCAGACAACATAATCTTATATGTAGAAAAACCCAAAAGATACCACCAAAAAACGATTAGAACTAATAAACAAATTCAATAGTGTTTCAGGATACAAAATCAACATACAAAAGTCAGTAGTGTTTCTATAAACTAACAATAAACTGTCCAAAAAAGAAGTCAATAAAACAATCCCATTTACAATAGTATTAAAAGATGCATAGGAATAAATTAAGCCTAGGTAAAAGATCTGTACACTGGAAATGATAAAACATTGAAAGAAATTGAGGCAGACATGAGTAAATAGAAAAATACTCGTGTCATAAATTGGAAGAATATTGTTAAAATGCCCATGCTTCCCAAAGAAATCTACACATTTAATGCAATCTTTATCAAATGTCCAAGGACAACTCTTCACAGAAATGGAAAAACAACTTACAAATTTATAAAGAAACACAAAAGACCCCAAATAGGTAAGGCAATCTGAAGCCAGAAGAATAAAGCTGGAGATGTCACACGTCCTGATTTAAAAGTATATTATAAGCTATAGTAATCAAAATGGTATAGGGCTCATGTTAAAAATAGACACACAACCAATGGAACAGAACTCTCAGAAATCACCACCACCACCCACCCACACACACTCACACACACACACGGCCGCTAATCTTTGGCAAAGACACAAAGAAAACACAACAGGGAAAGGATAAATGGTGCTGGGAAAATTGAACATCCATATGCAAAAAAATAAAATGTGATCCTTAACTCACCTCATTCACAAAAATAAACTCAAAGTGGATTAAAGATTTGAACTTAAGACCTATAATCATAAGAGCATTAGAAGAAAACATAAGGGCCATATCCATGATTTTAGTCTCGGCAATGATTTTTTGGATATAACCCCAAAAGCACAGGCAACAAAAGCAAAAACAGACAAATGGGATTAAACTCAAATTTTTCTGCACAGCAAAGGAAATAATCAACAAAGTGAAAAGGCAATCCATAAAGTAGGAGAAAACATTTGCGAACCACATATTAAATAAGGAGTTATATCCAAAATTTGTAAGGAATTCAGACAATTCCTTACCATTAAAAAAAAGCCAGATCATAAAATGAACAAAGAACTTGAATAGTCGTTTTTCCAAAGATGACATACAAATGGCGGATGGATATACACAAAGGTGCTCGAAATCACTAATCAAAAGAGGAATGAAAGTCAAAACTGCAATGAGATATCGCTTCTCGCCTGTTACAATGGTGTTACCAAAAAGACAAAAGAGGACGAGTATCGATGAGGACGTGGGGAAAGAGAACACTTACACTTTGTCGGTCACAAGTCTAAGTTGGTACAGCCATTATGAAAAACAACATGAAAGTTCCTCAAAAGATTCAAAATAGAACTACCAGAGGATCCAACAATCCCACTTCTAGGATGTCGCCAGAGGAAATAAAAATCACTATCTCAAAGAGATAAGTGCCCTCCCATGTTCATTGTAGCATTATTTTCAGTAGCCAAGTTCATTACTCAGCCTTAAAAAGTAAGGAATTCTTCCGCATATGAGAACATGGAAGAACCTGGAAGAGGCGACGCTAAGTGGAATGAGCCAGACATAGGTAGGACAAACGCTGCTTATCTCACTCACCCCACGGAGTCTGAAAGGGCTGAACCCAGAAACAGAGCAGGTGGTGACCAGGGGTCCGGGGTCGACGGAAATGAGTACAAAGTTTCCATCATGAGATATAAGTTCTGGAGACCTGACGTACAGCGTGGTGATCAAGTTAATAATCACATATCGTTTACTTGAAATGTGCGGAGAGATTTCCCCTCAAGTATCATCACAACAACAGCCACAAAAAAAAGGTATTAATAACTGTGAGTGGTGACAGATACGTTAATTAGCTTAGCTGCAATAATCATTTCATACGTGTATGTATATCAAAACACCATGTCGTACATCTTAAATATACACAATTATCTCAAGAAAGCTGAAAAAGTTAAAAAGCTGATTCTTCAAAAGAAAAAGACCCAAAATGATAAACAGAAAGCAGACACCTATCACCAATTATCCTTATCAAAATGACTAAAATAAAAAACGGTAACAATACCAAGTGCTGACAAAATGCAGAAAAACTAGATCATTCATACATCATACATTCTTGGTGGAAATGAAAAATAGTACAGGCCATCTAGCAAACAGTTTGGCAAACAGTCAAAAATTACCATCCAATCCAGCAATTGCACACCTGGTCATTTACCCTAGAGAAATTTGTGTTGTCATGAAATCCTGTACACAAATCCTCACAGTAGCTTTATTTTAATAGCCCCAAAGTTGAAACAACCTTTACATTTTTCAGTAGATAAATGGTTAAACAATCTGTGGCACATCCCTGCCAAAATCCTACTTTAAAGAAAAGAACTGTCAATGCAAGCAACAGCCTAGGTGAACACACAGGGAATTGGGCTGAGTGAAAAAGAAATCCAATCACATCCTGTATGGTTCTACTCATAGGACAGTTTTGAAATGACAAAATTTTAGAAATGATACCATATTAATGGCTGCTAGGTTTTAGCAACTGAGATTTGGGGTTAGAGAGAGAGGGGTCATCACAAGAGGACAACACCAAGCACCTCTGAGGTGATGGAAAGGTTCTGTATCTTGACAGTGGTGGTGGATACAGAACATAACATGTCATAAAATTGTATAGAACTAAAATCATACCCACACTACACACATAAATGAATACATACAAAACCGGGGAAATATGAATAAGATTGATTTATTATATCAATGCCAATATCTTGGTTGTGTTATTGTATTACAGTTTTACGAGGTGTTATCATGGGGGCAAATGGAGTAAATACACTTGGAACATGCCTGTATTATTTCTTACAATTGCATGTAAGTTTGTTATTTCAAAATAAAACATTTTTTTAAGTGATGCATCAGAATTTTTTTAAAGGATAGGGAAAAAATGACCTTGAAATTAAGGAAAGAGAAATCTGCTTGATGCTACTTCTAACATATGATTGGCTTTTTGACACACCAGGCCATACACTCTGGCTACAATATCTTGGAGCACATGTTCTTTTTCTGGAACATGCCTCATTACCCTACACATGAACATAGGAATGCTGGCAGTTTCAAAGAATACCAAAGAATAGACAGATGGTATCATGGAAAAAAAATCATAGACCTAAATATGAAAATCCTGGCAAAGAAAGAATGTCACCAACCAGAATCAGAATCATGTTGTAGTGAAATTCAAGATTTATTTTGCCTAGCACACATGAAGGATTACCTAGGAATTATGGAACTGTACTATGAAAAGTAAACATTTAGTTTATAGAATACTTAACAAATAATAGCTACACTTGCTTCCCCCCCCCAAAAAAGTCCCAAAAGAAGCAGCATTGGTCTAATATATAATTCACTGAATCTCTAAATCCTTTGAAGAATTGAGTATTATAAATGGATTATAAATATTTTCATAACTACATGTAGTTCTAAAATGGGTAAAGCACAAAGAATTGTTTTTAAAAAGTAATAGAAAACAACATCCTACATCTCTTTTAACATGAAAATTACTAAAAACAAAAGGAGCCTTGATAAATCAACATGTCATGAATTTAAGAATTTTTATATTGGTATAGTTTTAGCTTTATACGCTGCTTTTATGATTAAGTTACCATATATTTGACTAATTCTTAATCAATGAGAAATTTCAAGCTAGTCCAAAAGGTCATAAATAAAAAATATATGATTAACAATTTATTCTTCCTTTTTTTTGTATGCAGGTTTTTGAACCTAATAAGCATAGAAATAAAACTTTAAAATTAGTATTCTAGAACTCCAAGGAACCTTCATATACGATGATCCTAGAACTCTAAAAATTTGCTTCACCAAAATTTATAAACACTAAAATATCATTTGGACAAGTGTCCTAATTCACTTTTGACAGTTACCTTTTATGAAATACTGATGACTGTTATGCTATTAGACTTACGATTCATAACTATTCATTTCCTATAAGAATGATAACAGCCTGTAGTAAACAGTGTGAACAGACATTGAGAGAAATGAAGAAACACTTTATACTGGCAATTCTAACACCTTTTCACAATTCTAAAGAAAGCTGTGAATAAACTATCCACTTAGAAATCATGCTTATTCAATTCTGCTTGCAGGTAAATACTGGAAACATTTGGGAACACAAGCACAGAACCTCATTAAAGTAAGGTATAAAAATAACTTGAGGGGCAGCACCTGTGGCTCAAAAGGGTAGGGCGCTAGCCCCATATGCCGGAGGTGGTGGGTTCAAACCCAGCCTCGGCCAAAAAAATAAAAAATTAATTAATTAAAATTAAAAAAAAACAAAATAAAAAAATAACTTGAAGAAATATATAAACAACTTGAATTTATATCTTAAATCTCAATTTTACCTTGAAGGGCAATAGAAAAACATCAAAAAGATTCATGCAAATTGACCATTTATGGTGAAAAAAAAAACCCAGAAGCACAAACGAGACATGTCTTTGAGCATTTCTTCCTAAATTTTAGATAAGCATCCGTCTGATGGATATGGACAAAATTAAAATGTTTTCAGCTCTGTAGATTAAAATGTACATAAAATTTTTTTAAATGCACATAATTCCTACTCTCTGGCCCAAATACCAGTCCAACTAAACAGCCACTGTCTACTAAGAGCCTAGACGCACCCTCAGTCCTACCTTTCTTTCTCCCCATTATTCCTTCCTCTCAAACCACCTCAACATCTTTTACTTGGATGTTGGAATTTTTTATCTAAATGGTAATCCAGCACCAGTCTACTGTTGAACTAGATTCTCTGGATCTAGTGCTAGAGCGATTCTCAGGATTGATAACAGAGTGACTTAATTGACACCACACACCAAAAAAAAAAAAAAAAAAAAACCACCAAAATATATTACACTGGTTACACTCAACCCTTGAGCCTGGCTTTCCACAAGCTGGTCCATCACCACCCTCATTTCTTGCCACCCGTCCCTCACCACCATTTGCATTTTGGTCATACCTGTCTCTCAGCTATCTCCTAAATGGTCTACAGCTTATACTCCTGGGTTTCAATGACGTTTTTATGCCCAGATTATCTTTGTCTTCAGATCACCTCCCTTCAATATTAACATAAGCCTTAAGGGAACAGGGAGCTGGTCCTTTTTACTGCCTAATCCCAAGTCCCTAGCAAAGTAGCTGGTTCACAGTATGTACATGGGAAGTTTCCAACCCTAGACCTGAAATGGGTACAAAAGTTCCATTTGTATTCCTCTGCTGGGAATTTAACCACATGACCCCACCTAATCTCAAACCAAGCTGAGAAATGTAATCCTGTACATAAGAAGAGAAAATGAACGTGGGTGAGCCATCAACAGTGTGTGCTACCCCAGGCTATCATGCAAATATAACAGCAGCAGAAACTTAGGGGAAAAGCTGATTTTTCTTCTTGAAAGGAAAATTTACTAGAAAATAAAAGTAATTATTTAAGTCAATTAGAAAATAAATGCAGAAAGCTGGACAGTGAGCATGTAATTAGAGACTCACTAGGTACCTGGGTGTTTTAAGAGCGACTATCAATCTTTTATATATGTAATGTATAATTATTGTACTCTTTAAACTATCTTACAGTATTCTTTTTTAATATGTATTATAAAATATTAATACCAAAAGATGGCACATAAAAAAAATCTGTAGGCCAATCTCACTCACAAAATGTCAACTCAATAATCCTAAATAAAGCATCAATAAATAGAATACATAGCAGATTGAACGAATGAATCATCATATCTGTAAGTGGAATTAACTCAAAGAATGTAAGGATGTTAAATATGAGGAATCTATTAAGGTAAATCACCATAGTAAAAACTCAAAAGGAAAAAATCATCCTCAGTCCAATCCCAAATCCATTCGTGATGAAAGGCAAAATCTCTCAATGAATTCCCAACAATAAAAAAAAGAAAAATTATATCAATTCAGTACCATTAGATCTACTCAAAAGGTTAAGTGTTTCTTTCTCTAAGTAGAGAGGCTTGTTTCAGTATTCAATTTATCTGTGCAAAGTCAAATAACCCCAAAGGTAGTTTTTTTTTTAAGAAATTAAAAATAGATTATTTGAAAATAAAAAAAAAAAGAAAAACCTCTTAAACACAGAGATATTACCTTGCTATGCTAATCCCTAAATGTAATGGATCAATAAAAAATTATACAATTATATAACTGGAAAAGTTAAGAAAATTCTCTGGAGGTACTAAAAAGAAATGCAAATAAATGAAAGAGCATAATTTGGCTCGGCACCTGTAGCTCAGCAGTTAGGGCACCAGCCACATATACCAGAGCTGGTCGGTTCAAATCCAGCCCAGCCTGCCAAACAACAATGACAACTACAACCAAAAAGTAGCCAGGTGTTGTGGCGGGCGCATGTAGTCCCAGTTACTTGGGAGGCTGAGGCAAGAGAATTGCTTAAGCCCAGGAGTTGGAGGTTTCTGTGAGCTGTGATGCCACAACACTCTACCCAGGGCAACATAGTAAGACTCTGTCTCAAAAAAAATAGGAAGGGCATAACTTGTTCTTATCCTGAAGGACTCAACATCAAAATGAAATCAATGGATCTCAAAAAATTTTAATAAAATATCCATAGATAGTTTTCAATAACTAGAAAAAATTATTTCTGAAGTCCAAATGGAAAAAGAAACATGTAGAAATAAACAGAAAATTCTAGGAAAAGGGAAATAATGAATGAGGACTGAGTTTACCCGATATTAAAGCATATTTTCAAGTTATAACAACTAGAGGCTTATGGTATTGATGCAGAAAGAGACAGATAAGAAAACAGGATGGCAGGTCCAGGGGCAGACACAGTACACACTGGATTTAGTCAGGCTAGATCTTGTGGAACAGCCATTCCAATGACAGCAGTTCAATTTATGATAAATTTTACTTAATAGCCCTGCATTGGCTTATGAAGTTTTACCTGGATGTAAAAAGACCAATTAAGATTCTCTCTGAGGAGTGGAATGCTGTGAAATTAGAGCCAACGTACAGACCTCTTTTGAGTTGTATATTTGATTCCTGCTCTGTTAGATTTTCCTCTAAAAATACCCCAGTACATAGTAGTTATAAACTCCTTATTTACATTAATTTTATTGATATTTTTGCCTTAAAATTCAATTACATAAACATTGAGAATCATACGAATGTTCTGTTTGTGAGGATTCTCTTCAGAACACAATATATATGAATTATTAAAGAGATAAATGAATAGAGGTAGATGGCCATAATTTAGGGAAATTAACTGGAAATCTATTTTTGCTATATCATGTTATGACTAAATATTAATAAAGTCTCTGTATAAATTTCAATGAGGTGTGGGGTTGTTTTAGCATAAAATTTTTTCATTTTGAGACACAGGAAGGTACACGATGTTTTACCATTGAAATAAGACTAGGAAAATTTTGTCCTTACAACAAATGGCCTTCATAATACACAGGAAGAATTCTACCATTATAAAGGGAGCATTGCACGTGGAAGGGAAGTGGAAATGGTTTATTCAAGAAATGGACAAATGGGTCACCATTTAGAAAATGATGAAAATTTTATTCTTATTTCATTCCAGAGGAATCAATGATTTAAATGTAAAACTGACATCATAAAAGTTTCAGAGCAAAGATGATTTCTCACATTTTCATTATATTCGCAGAGACACATGTATGTCTGTCTCTTTCACAGCTATAACCTCAGCACCCCAGCCGCTTCATAGATATTTGTTAAATTAAAATGCACTGAATACCAAATCTAAAATGGGTTAAGAGCTATGTTCATGAAAGGCATGAATAAGTATCTTCTGCTAAAGAGTCTTTGGGAAACATGCCATAGCACATAGGAGGAAGTGCTTACATAGATGTCAGACAGATGCCCATCAAGACCTCCACCTGAGTGAAGTCAGGGGGTTCCTGACAGTACAATGAGCCCTCAGCCAAAATCCACAGGATAGTGCCTGCCCTGTCCCACAGCAGGGGGGTCCTTAATTCAGCATATCTGTCACCTCAGCACCTGCCCAAGCCGAGTTTTAGCCAATGTTTCCCATTCTGACTCTCTGGCAGGCCTCCACATTGGCTGCTTTTGGTGACTTCATCTGCCAGGAGATATAGAGTATGTCACACAGACAAACTTGTCCAGGACTCTGCAAATGCTTTAAGGATGACCTGGTGTGAAGCTTCCAGCAGAGCGGTAAAGCTGTGGACTGCTGAGAAACAGCAGTGGCAGTCAGACCAGCTCAGTAGGTAGCTATTAGGACTGGGGCAGCTCCTTTTGAGCAAAGGACTCTGTGCAGTTGAGGCTGGGACAGCTTTACCAACAGTGGCAGACTTTGTTCAAGAACCACTAGACGCAGTAATCAAAGATAAGCCCTACGTGGTTTTCAGAGGGAAGGACCACAGGTACCAAATTGATCTTTTCCAACCACCCTGAGCACATGATTGCCATCAATCAGTGCTTAAAAACTATACAAAGAACATCTGTGGCAAATTTTAGATTCATAGCAAAGGCTTTATGCTTGGTCAGAAACTTGAAACTTTTCCAAGAGGAAACTCTGCTGGAAATTTCCCCACAGCACCAAGTGCCCCAGCTCAATGTTCACCTTTACCAACATTGGTAGCATAGATCGATCATCTCTCCAAGTGTTTCCTAAAGGCATACTCTGAGCCTAGCACAGTGTTAGTCTGCTGAGGGCTTCAAGATTTTAAAGACACACACCTCAGCCTTCTAGGAGCTTCAAAAAAATCTCATAATAAAGATAAAGTCACATGAAATATCTGAGAACTAAACATAGAAGTGTGGTAGTGATAATTCCAATGAACAGAAGTACAGAGAGAGGAGAAATACAGAGAGGGAAGTAGGATGTACTCTGGGCCATGTGGGGAGGGAGGGTACGATGGGTAGGCAGGGGAGAAGGAAGAACATTGTGGCCAGGAGGAACAGAACGAGTGGGGGCTCAAAAGCGGAGGAGAGCTGGCATGAAACGAAGGTCAGAGCATCTGGTGAGAATTCATGAATCTGTGTCTACAGGGAAGATAATTGATGCTAAAGATTTTGTCCTGGGTTTTCATTAAGCTGTCAGGCCACTACATCAGGCTAACTCCCAATCCATCCCAAATCTATATTATTTGAAATAGTCTCTTGAAAATAACAAACTGAATTATTACTTAGAATCAAATTTTAGAACTTTGAGGGATCATAACACATACCTAGGTCATCATCTGATCTCACAGAGTTGGAAAGAATGATGTTCTGGAAACTCCTAGCTAGCTAGTGACAGGCACTGGGCCTCCAGATAACATCATTCATAAACCTTTCCTCTAAGCCAGATTTCTTCACACATTAACCCTGGGGCTTTTCCCTCTGACCTGTTTTACCAAAGAATATTCTCTGTAAGAGCAGAGACATCATCAACTGTATCTATCACAAAATAATTTTTAAGTGCCAACTATGTGCAAGGCATTAGGCTAATGATAAATGATATAAAAATGTTAAAAAGTAATAACTATTTTCTCACTCATACTCATAGTGCTAAAATCCAAATGGATGGTTTTATCAATAACAAATCTAATAAGTGACTCCTAAGTTTTATATGTTATGGTAGAATATGGGAATCCAAAAGATGTGGAGAAAGAGGCAAAAACACAAGAGTCTACTGCAATACAGTCAGAGGTGGGATGACATCAGTGAGTGTGGGGTCTGAGGAACCCTGGGCGGGGATAATTAACCCAGCTCACATTTGGGCAGAGGGATGGCCAGATGTCAAAGAAGGCTTCATGACAGAATTAACATCTGAATTTGGCCTTAAACAGTGAATAGAATTACCCAAGTAAAGGAAAAGGGGGTGAAGAGAACAGTGAGATCAAGACAAAGAAAAGCAAGGCAATGTAGTGTGTTCCAAGGGCTGAAATTGTTTATATGGATGAAACATGGTTCCATAGTCGAGATGTGGTAAAAGAGGAAAGTATTGAGGAATCCATAGGCCAGACTCTCAGAGACCTTGCACACCAGGTCACAGAGTGTAGCCTTGACTGTGAAGGCTACAGGGAGCCATGGAAAAAGTTTAAAGTAAGGCAATAATGTGATCGGTTATATCGCTCTGGTACTTGAGGGAGGTAACACTGACAGCAGGAGAACCAGTTAGTATCACACCAAGTAAGAGATGATGATGGAATGACAGATGGGATTTTTTAAAAAAGAAGTGCCAATTTAAAGAGCATTTTTAACGGGAGGCAAATTTAACGGGTTTTGATGTATGAATAAATAGATATGATTGAAAGAGAAGTATAATGAAGGATGATTCCTGGGCTTCTAACTTGTATGACTTGCCACCACTAGACAGAGAATCCTAAAGAAGAAAGATGATTTCACTCAGAGGTGTACTGAGTTTGAGATGCCCCTGGAGCATTTGTTTGGGGATGCCTAACCCACAGATAAATAAGTCTGAAGCTCAGATGACAGAACCAGGTAGAAGATAAAACCACAGAAGTTACCAATCTATGAAAAGTAGTTAAAGTCTCAGAGTAGGTGAGAAAAAAATGTAAAGTGACTAAAACAAGGGAGCCAGGAAGGAAGCCCTAAGAATGAGGACTGTAAAGGCATGAGGAGAAGGTAAAGGACCAGCAAGAAACAGAGAAGTAATGGTCAGAGAGAATTTACAGGAGACCCCAGTGAGTACAGGAGGGCAATACTCTTTCAGTCTAACTGGGAGGTCGAACAATATAAATCAAGAGGTGTCCATTGGATGTTCAGGAAGTAATTCACTGGTGACTATAACAAGATCTATTTTTTTAAGTGGTGGAAATAGAAGGCAGTTTTCAGTGAGTTCTAGTAATTGGGAGGTGAGGAAATGAAGTCTATGAATCATCTGTGTTTAGGTTAAAAAGAAAAGGAGAAATTACATGGTATCTTGAAGGGATACAGTGTCAAAGAAGGATTTTTCTAGAGATGATCAATGTTTGTGGGCTAAAGAGACGGAGTCAGGAAATAGGCTGAAGATGAAGGACAGAGCCCTGGATATCGGATAGAGTAAGTTCCCAGAAGCAGCAAGAGGAGGGAGAATGAAAGACAGAGATAGAGCTGTCAGGCCTGCCCGTGGGTTATACTTAGAATATTCTTCTGAGTCTGAAGAAAAGATAATAAGGAAAAATCTGTATATAGCTACAGTTTTAATGGGGCAAGTCAGAAGGAAGTTTAGAGATACAATATGTAATGGCTTCAACTTTCTTGTTGAGAAAGGAAGCAAGTTCACCTAACAAAAGGCAAGGAGGACAACACGACCATGGCAATGGGGTAATTCTTGAGCATCTCCCAAATGCCTCCTATAAACCAAGCAGATTAACCATGACAACAAAGTATGGAAAGTCTGTAGAAGGTATAACCATCAAAGCAGATAGAGCACCCCACATAACCCAGAGACAGGCAAGTCTCCAGCAATGATGTCAACCTGCTTGTGTTTTTCAGCTGTGTGGCCAGGGATGTGGGAAATAAAAGGAGACTACCAACTGAATCTCCAAGTTGTGGAATTTAAAAGTCATCCCCCAAATTTACCTGCATGGGAGGGAACCCTACACTGAGAAAAACCTGAGCATACAGATCTAAGAACACCATGCGAAACTGAGACCAACCCTACAGGCTCTGTGGTGCAGGTAAGCATGAAATTCTGCCCCCAGACACAGGACAACCAAAATACATGTGTCTCTCTAATATCAAGATGATTCAGCAAATATTTCCAGATCAATTGAGTCTACCCTGAGAGAAACCAACCAGAAACAGAAACCAAATTGAGGACAGCAGAAACATGGAATATAAGAGCCAAAGAAGGTTCATGTGGAAAGGGCAGAGGATCCAAATCCAGAAAGTACCGTAACAGCCAAGTGCATCTCCTACCACCAGAGAATGCAAGGTATACAGAGTGCAAAGGTTGGAGCCAGAAAATTTTTCCTAAACAAATTTAGCTCAGAGAGAAGCCATATTTTGAGTCATTCATAGTAATGACAGAGGAAGGAATGCTTAAACCACAAACCCAGAAAAAAATTACTATAGCTCATTTCTTTCATTAGCTATTTTCTCCTAAGAGCCTAAGAACACTCAAGTTATTCAAACAAGTACAAAACAATAAATAATAACCCCATACAAAATTATTACATGGAATAAAATGTGGAAAAAAGACCTTACAACAAGGCAGCACCTGTGGCTCAAAGGAGTAGGGTGACAGCCCCATATACCAGAGGTGGCAAGTTCAAACCCAGCCTCAGCCAAAAAAATAACTGCAAAAAAAAAAAAACCTTACAACACTTTGACAAATAATAAACCCACATCTTAAAACGTGGCCCAGCTCTGACATATGTATACCATAGAATATTATTCAGCCAAAAAAAAAGAGGGAGACTTTGTATGTTTGGTATTTACCTGGAAGGATTTAGGGAACATTCTCCTAAGTAAAATACCACAACAATAGAAAAATCAAGTTTCTCATGCACTCAATGCTAACTTGAAACTAGTAGATTAACAACTACAGGTCCATATGGGAGAAAAACTCAATTAAATTCAAGAAGGGAGGAGGAGAAAGGGGGTTAGTATATTTGCTTCTAAAGGGTACAAGGTACAGGTAAATGGCACACTTTATGGGTAAAGGACACAACTACAGCTTGGATTTTACCTTACGAACACAAACAATGTAACCTAATCATACGTACCTTCATATTAATCTAAAATAAATTTTTTCTAAATATGCCACAAAGCAGATAAATTTGTCCAAAAGTTTCAAAATGAGGTAATCATAATTTTGGGAAGTACAGAAGTTTGAAACAACAGCACAAATCAAATAAGAGAAAGAAATACAAAGCATTCAAATTGGAAAGGAAGAAGTTAAGGCCACATTAAAAAAACTATTAAAACTGATAAAAAAAAAAATGAAGTTGCAGGATACAAAATCAACACACAAAAATCAGGAGCATTTCTGTACACCAACAGTAAACAATCTGAAAAAGAAACAAAGAAAATAATTCCATTTACAATAGCTACATATAAAACAGAATACCTAGCATTAACTTAACAAAAGTGAAAATCTCTACAATTAAAATTATAAAACGTTGATGAAAGAAATTGAAGAGAATAAACAAAAAGGTGAAAAATATTCCATACTCTTGGATTCAAAGAATCAATATTGTTAAAATGTCCATATTACTCAAAGCAATCTACAGATTCAATGCAATATCATTAAAATACCAGGGACATTCTTCACGGAAATAGAAACAGTAATCCCAAAATTTACATGGAACCAGAAAAGACCAGAATAGCCAAAGCTATCCTGAACAAAAAGAACAAAACTGGAGGAATCAAATTACCTGACTTCAAATTACACTACAGAGCTATAGTAGCCAAAGTATCCTGGAACTGGCATAAAAGAAGACACATAGACCAATGGAACAGGATAAAGAACCCAGAATAAATTCACACATATATAGCAAAGTTATCTTCAACCAAGGTGCCAAGAATACACAGTGGGAGGAAGACTTTCTCTTCAATAAATGGTGCTAAGAAAACTGGATGTCCATATGCAGAAGAATAAAACTAGGTCCTTATCTCTTGCCATATACAAAAGTCAAATCACAATGGATAAAATATTTAAAATTAAGACCTGAAACTATGAAACTACTAAAAGAAAACACTGAGAAAATGCTTCAGGACACTGGTCTGAGAAAGGATTTCTTGAGAAATACCCCCGGAGCACAGGCAACCAAAGCAAAATTGGAAAAATAAGATCACATCAAGCTAAAAAAGGTTTCTGCACAACCAAGGACACAATCAACAAAGTGAAGATGCAACCCAGAGGATGGGAGAAAATATTTGCAAACTACCCATCTGACAAGGGATTAATAACTAGAATACATAAGGAGCTCAAACAACTCAATAGGAAAAATAATCAAATAATCCAATTAGAAAATGGACAAAGGATCTGAATAGACATTCTCAGAAGATGACATACAGAAGGCCAACAGGTGTATGAAAAAATGCTCAACATCATTAGTCATCAGAGAAATGCAAATCAAAACTATAATGAGATGTGATCTTACTCCAGTTAAAAAATAGCTCTTATCAAAAAAGCAATAACAAATGCTGACAAGGATGCAGAGAAAGGGGAATCCTTATACACTGTTGGTGGGAATGTAAATAAGTACAACCATTATGGGGAACATTATGGAGGTTCCTCAAAAATCTAAAAATAGAACTTTTAGGTGACGCACCAATAGCCACTGCTAGGTATACATCCAAAAGAAGGAAAATCAGTACATTGAAAAGATATTTGCAATTCCATCTTAACCATAGCACTATTCACAATAGTCAAGATTTGGGAATTAACCTACGTGTTCACCAACAGATGAATGGATAAACAAAATGTGGTACAGCTTTGGGACTTCAAGATATGAGCTATTATCACAGAGGTTAGGTAATATCTCAAGGTGGTTTTGCTATGCATTTTTCTGATGATTAAGGACAGTGAGCAGTTTTTCATCTGTTTGTTGGCCATTCATCTGTCTTCATTGAAGAAGGTTCTGTTCATGTCTTTTTTTTGGTTGATGAATTTGAGTTCTCTGTAGATTCTGGTTATCAGCCCTATGTCAGATTCATGACATGCAAATTTCTTTTTTCCATTCTAAAGGTTGTCTATTTGCTTTAATTTTTGTGTCCATAGCTGTGCAGAAGCTTTTTAGCTTAATTAAGTCCCATTTATTTATTTTCATTGTTGTTGCAATTACCAATGGAGTCTTCAAAAATCTTTCCCCAGGCCATTATGTATTTTTCCCATGCTTTCTTCTAGGGTTTTTATTGTGGTTGTAGAGAGAAGAAAACATTTCACACTGTTGGTGGGATTGAAAACTAATATACCCCCTTTAGAAAGAAGTATAGAGAATCCTCAAAGAGGTAAAAGTAGACCTTCCATTTGATCCTGTAATATCATTACTAGATCTCTACCCAGAAGAAATAAAATCATGTTACCATAATAACATATGCACTAGAATGTTTACTCCAGCTTAATTCACAATCACCAAGATGTAGAATCAACCCAAGTCCCCATCAGCCCATGAATGGATTGATAAAGTGTGGGTATATGAATACAGTGGTACACTATTCAGCTATAAAAAAGATGGAAACCTTATACCTTTTGTCTCCATCCTTCTGGGTAGAGTTGAAGAACATTCTCCTTAGTAAAGTATCAAAAGAATGGAAAAGCAAGTATCCAATGTACTTAGTACTAATATGAAACCAGTAGGTGAACAACTACATGCCCACACAAGTGAAAAACACAATTAAATTCAAGTGGGGGAGGGAGGAACAAGGATTGGTGGGTTCTCACAAACGGGCACAATGTAAGGGTATATGGCACATCTCCTAGGTGAAGGGCTCAACTACAACTTGGACTTTACCTAACAAATTCAAACAATGTAACCAAATCATTTGTACCTTCATATTAATCTGAAACTTTAAAAGAAAATGTGGTACATATACATAATGGAATATTATATAACTGTAAAAAAAAAAAGTCCTGCCATTTGCAACGACATAGATGAAACTGAAGAACATATGTTAAGTGAAATAAGCCAAGCACCATAAGGTAAATCTCACACATTCTCCCTCATATGTGCAAGCTAAATATTAAGACAATTGATGTCATGGAGACAGAGAATAGAATGATGGTTACCAGAGGCCAGGAAGGGTAGCACAGAGGAAGGGATAAAGTGGGGGTAGTTAATGGATGAAAATATATAGTTAGATATATAAAATGAAAAGTGTTTGATAGCACAATGTAGTGTCTATAATAAGTTTAGGGTATACTTTAAAATAACTAAAAGAGGAGGAGGGAGCAAGATGGCAGCTGAGTTATAGCTTCTTTGCTACCCAGCATAGTGAGATTGGGGAGAGAAGACTCTAGGTATCCTTAGCTTGTGGGCTTTGCCTAGAACATCCCTTTGGGGACACAGGGAGACAGCAAGAGACTTCTGGACCCCAGGAGGAGGACAAAAGCAGTGAAGAACTGGCAAGTGGTTGCATTCGTTTGGTCTAAGGACATGGCTGCCACAGCTGTAATTACAACAGCAGCAAGACTGCAAATAGGAAAGGCCTTCCCTGTGGGCTGTTTTGTTTATTTTGGACTTGGGCAGTCGCTTGTACTACCTTGGGAAAACTTGGGCAAGAGTGCAGATGAGTTTAAGCATTGTCTAGGACTCAGCTGCTGAGCCAGAATGGAGCTAATATTGTTCCACTGAGGGCTGCACACAGCCACTGTGGGAGAACTGCCCCTGCAGGCTCCACCCTCAGGGTTGCAGATGGGCAAGAGAACTAGTAACTAAGCAGCACCAAAGGCTGAGACTGAGACACTAGAGATTTCACCATTAGGCAGCAGCAGGACTGCCTTGCAGCCTTGGCCCTCAGGGGCACAGAGTGAGACTGTTTTGGCCCACTGGATAAGTGGGCATCCACTTCAGGAGAGAGCCCAGTGACAAGTGCTTTCTTGGGAAAACTTCTCCTTAGCCAAGCTTAGTGGTTTAAAATGTCTTTTAAGCAGGTTGAGGAGAGATTTAGGCTCTCAACTCTGCAGAGGCCTCCAGTCTCCATCTCATACATCTGTATCAGCATTGTGATTAATATCTCATACCCCAGAAGATCACCTGTTGCCAAGACAATATTCAGCAAGATATATATACTGCTTTGTTTTTGTTTTTGGTGTTGGTATTTTTTTATTATGATATTTTCCCTGTAGATTTTTTCTTTCTTCATTTTTCTAGTTTAAATAGAAAACTAGAAAAATGGCCCCCATTATTTGTTTTTTCCCCCCAATTTTATCCCATAAGGTTTTCTGTTTGTTTTGATTTAATTTATAGTATTTTTATCTTTCCTCTCTATTTGGTAGAGGTGGAGTACTGTGTCTGAACAGGCTGGCAAAGAGCTGCTGACCTCAAGGGAATCACCCAACCCAGCACCCACAGAGGTTGAGGGTTTTTAAGGCTGGGTCAAAGTACCCTACTGTACACCTTTATTAATCCTGTCTCCCTCTTTCTGTGCCTCTCTTCTTTTGTCAATATTCCCTTATACTTACCCCCTCTCCTTTCTCTTTTTTCTTTTTATAAAATCTTTTTTCTCTTCTTGTTCTTCAATCTTCTTATACTTTTGGTCCTATACCAAAAGGACTCATGGAAACCCTAGTCCAGAGGCATGGTAACTTAAAGAGCAAGAGGAAGTGGAAGTAAAATTAGGGCAAGGAAACAGATAAAAGAAAACACTCATGGGGAAGAATCAGGAGAAAAATCCTGGCAACATGAAAAAACAGTCCAGAGCAACCCCCCTAAGGGACCATGAGGAGGTAGCTACTGCAGAGGAGTCTACCTATCAAGGCATCCTCAAACTAGGATGGCCCCCCTAGGACATTTATCCAGCCCGCCCAGGGTTTTTGCCACCGCTGCCCGTCTTGCTTAGCAGCTGACTTGTCCCAGGGCCCACAGTCCAGCCCTACAACGGTCTGAGGGACAGTGAACTGGCCCCCTGTTTAAAAAGTTTGAGAACCCCTGCACTAGACTGTTATTGCAGCTCAATTTACCAAAATGTAGAACCAGCCTAAATGCCCACCAACCCAGGAATGGATTAACAAGCTATGGTGTATGTATACCATGGAATGCTATTCAGCCATTTAAAAAGACAGACTTTACATTATTTGTATTAAGCTGGATGGAAGTGGAACATGTTATTCTTAGTAAAGCATCACAAGAATGGAGAAGCATGAACCCTATGTACTCAATTTTGATATTAGGACAATTAATGACCTAGTACACAGTGGGGGTGGGGGAAGAGACACAGTGGGGGTAGGGGAAAGAGAGTCCAGAGAAAGAGAGAAGGAGGGTGGGGTAGGGGAAAGGAAGAGCAGATAGAGGGAAGAAGAAAAGGGGGGTGGGGTCTTGGTGTGTGACACACCTCTTGGGGGCAAGACACAATTGTAAGAGGGACTTTACCTAACAAATGCAATCAGTGTAACCTGGTTTCTGGTACCCTCAATGAATCCCCAACAATAAAAAAAAAACTGAAAAAGTAGAACTGAAATATTCTTTACAAAAATAAATGATAAATGCCTGAAGTGATGGATTTCCCTACTACTCTGATTGGATGAATTTACATTGTATGCCAGTATCAAAATATCACATGTACCCTATAAGTACGTACAACTATTATGTGCCCATAAGTAAAAATTTAAAAACTTTTAAAAAGTTCAAATATTATACGATGAAAAAGAAGAGTATGTGGAGAAAGAATATTTCCAAAGATAATTAGAAAAAAATTAAGACTCTAAGACTAAAGTAATATGGAAGTGAATAGACATCACAGAAAGTACACAAAGGGGAACAGAGGCTAGAAAGAAATCAAGTAAAATAATAACGACAACAACAACAATAAAAAATCAGCCAGAACATTTCAAAGAATTTTAAACTGGCTCAAGAAAAAGTGATAGATATAAAATATAAACAAATAAGGGGAGGGAAGTGGGTGGGTGGAGGGAGGGTGATTGGTGGGGCCGCCTCTATGGTTTATCTTATACGGGTACAAGTGAATCTTTCTAAAAGCAGAGTATGAATGTCTTAATAACTAAGAAAATGACATGAAGGCTACGTTAACCAGTTTGATGAGAGTATTTCAAATTGTATATGAAACACCACACTGTACCCCATGATAGCATTAATGTACACAGCTATGATATAATAAAAAAAAATACAAACAAATACAAGCCAGTTGACACCAATCAGTATCCTTCCTACAGGGAGACAGGGAGGGAGGGAATGGAAAAAACAGATGTTTAAAACTATACTTCAAGAAAACTTTTTAAAGTAGAAGCAACCTTCTATCTAGATATTGAAAGAGCACACTGAAGCCAAAAATAATTGATCCAGAAACGTCAACACAATGACCTTTGGCAGTAAAAGTATCATTTTCAAGTATAAATAAATACATATTATACACACACACACACGTGTGTGTGTTATGTATACACATACATATATATAATGCTTTGAGTACCTCGGGGGAGAAAGCCTAAGTCATTTATAAGAAAAAAAATCAAATTAGTTTTGACATCTTGACAGCAATATTTCATGCTAGAAAGCAAGGTAGCATGTTTAACATATTCAAAGGAAGAAAATGCAAACTCAAGTTTAAAATCTACCCTAAATTTCCTTCAATATAAAGTCATAGACATGGCAGAACTTAGAGAATATTGTTTCCATGAGCCTATCTTGAGGAATCTACCAAGAATAAGCTTCAGGCAGGTACAGAATCATTGAAAAGTTTTAACATAATGCTTCAAGAGTGAACAGTCACTATATTTACCTACCAAAACGAGACTAAAAGAGATGCATATGTTAGTAGATTATATGCTCTCAATTGGCTTTAAAATTGTAGAAAAATAAAAATACCAAAGTTAAAAAAACTGTTAAAAAACGAAAAAGCAAAGAAAAAACATGAGTTTAAATACAACACAAAACACCACCAAACATATTATGCGTCATGTCAGTAAATGCAAGTGGACTGAACCCACCTGATGAAATTATTCGCATATGGTCTTTTTCAGACCCAAATTGATCAAATAGACAAAAGCCATCAGTAAGAATACAGACAATCTAAACAACCAATAATATGTATCTTACTGACACGTTTGGAAACTCTGTTTTCCAGGAAGAGTACATAAAATGTTTTCAAAATTAACAATATATTAGGCCACAAAAAAGTTGAAAGAAACAATAAATTCCAAAACAGAAAAATATATAAACAATATATATTAACTATAGTGCAATAGAACTGGAATTAATTTCAAAACCCTTTTGAAAGTCCTTCCACTTAGAAATATAAACAAGAACCACTGATGTATACAGTTATGATTTAATAATAAATAAATAAAATACACACCAGTAAGGCAGTCATTCCAAAAAGAAAAAAAAAGGAACTCATTTGAACCTTGTGTCAAGGAGTAAATATAAAAGTTGCAGAATTTCTGAAAGTAAATAGATGAAAGACAATGTATTATATCCATATTATACTTCTAAAGTAAATGTTCTAATTAATATTCCAAACTTTCATATATTTCAAATCAATAAAAAGTGAAATTAACTAAACACCCAACTCCAAAAGTGGGAAAAATAATAAAGAATATTAAAGGGAAGGAAAAGAAAAGAAGTACTAAAGATAAAAGCAGAAATAAATAAGTTGGAAGTTTTAAAAGGGCTCAGCACCTGTCGCTCAGTGGGTAGGGCACCAGCCACATGCACCAGGGCTGGTGGGTTCCAACCCGGCCCAGACCAACTAAACAACAACAACTGCAACAAAAAAATATCCGGGTGTTGTGGTGGGCACCTGTAGTCCCAGATACTTGGGAGGCTGAGGCAAGAGAATCACTTAAGCTCAGGAGTTGGAGGTTGCTGGAAGCTGTGATGCCATAGCACTCTACTGAAGGCAACATTGTAAGACTCTGCCTCTAAAAAAAAAAAAAAAAAAAAAAAAAAAAAGTTTTAAAAGGCACTAAGAAAGAAATCAAAAGGCAAAAAAGAATCTTCTCCTTTAAACAGCATTAATAAAAAGAACAAATGCCTAGTTAATTTATTTTTAAGCAAACAGTGGGGAAAGTACAAATATATAAAATAAACACAACAAAAAAAACCCATCAAAATGAAGGATTTTTAAAAGTCTATATAATTTCGGCACAGTTCTATACTAATACAAATTTGACAATGGTCTATAAGTTTATGATACCATATTTTTACTGTACTTTTTCTGTGCTTAGTTGCACAAATATCACCGTTGTGTTAGAATTGCTATGGTATTCCCTACAATCATAGCCTCAGAGTAGCGGTGGCGTGTAGGAGGCTCTCCCACTGAGGTTTGTGTAAGTACACCCTGTGACATCCACACAATGACAAAGTTATCTGATGATGCATTTGCTTAGAACTTATCCCTGCCATTAAGCAGCTCATGACTGTATTTTAAAACCTTGATAAAATGGACAACTTTGGTCAAAATAAAACTTGAGACATAAAGTTCAAACAGATCAATTACTGAGCAAGAAATTGAGTTTTCAAAAAGCTAAAATAGCCCCAATCCCAGACGGTTTTACAGTGAAATACTATCAAATAGAATTAAAAATTAGATATTGTTCCAGATTATAGTAAGGAAAGGAAAATCATTCAAATTCCAGGTCAAACACAAAATATTTATTGACATAAAACCCACATAAGGATCATACCCAAATAAAGCTATATATTATTCTCACTTATGAAAATTAATATGAAAACTATAAGTGAAATATTAAAAACAGAATCTCATATCCTATTGAAAGACGTTACCACAATCCAATGGGGTTTATTCTTAGAATACAAAATGATTCAATACAAGGACATCCATTAATATAATTAAAGACAGCAATAGGTCAAAAGGGAAAGATCATAAAACCGTCTTCAAGAATGATAAAAAAGCATTTTTAAAAATTCAACATTTTTTATTACTGAACAGGAGAACACGAAGGCATGTCTACAGATGCCCCTGATTAAAGGAACAACACAAAGTTGCCCACTGCTGCCCTGCTATTAAACAGGACACTGGAAGAATTAGCAATGGAACTAGAAAGATAAGGCCATGAGGAGGTAAAACTAGATCTAACTGTAGGTAACAGTTTTGCATATTTGGAAAACTCAAAAGAATCAATTAGAAATGACCATAAAAATCGGAGAAAGTGGTGAGTTAGCAGTATGTAAAATTTCAGGTGGAAATCTAGAGCCTCCATATAAACAAACACGAAAATTAGGATGAGATACAGAGAGAAAGAAGGCTTGAGTGTAAAAGATCAACCATTTAAGCACACTCTGAGCACAAACTATGCAAAACATACATAAGAATACTTTTTAAATACTACTGAAGACAAAGCATACTTAAATAAGTGGAGAACGTCCCCTTCTCCCATATGCGGGCTCAACATCCACGGATGGACTGAGCTCACAGATAAATCCAAGAACGAGGGCCTCCCTCTCTTCAGTAGGCAATGGCATGATTACAGAGGAAGGAAGGAGACTGATCTGGATTAAAGAAAACTGGCTTTGTGCCCGCAGTTAAATGGTTAGGGCGCTGGACACATGCACTGGGGCTGGCGGGTTCGAACCCGGCCTGAGCCTGATAAGCAACAATGACAACAAGAACAACAAAAAATAAGTGGGTGTTTTGGTGGGCACCTGTGGACCCAGCTACTTGGGAGGCTGAGGCAAGAAAATTGCTGAAGCCCAAGAGTTTGAGGTTGCTGTGAGCAAAAATAATAATAATAATCAAGTAAAGAAAACTGAAGACACAACCCAATATAGGTAGTGAGCTTTGTGTGGGCCCTAATTAAAGCAAACCAACTCTGAAAAGAATTTTGATAATTGACTGGATAGCTGGTAATTCTAAAGAATTGTTTTTTATTTTGTTAGCTGTAATAACGTTATTGTGGTTAAGAAAATGTCCGTAATTTTTAAGAGATGCATTTTTAAGAACATAGGTGTGAAATAACTTATCTTGCACTCACTTTAAAATGATTCATTAAAAGAAAAAAAATTAAATGAACAAATAGAGCAAGTATGACAAAGTCTTCAAAATTATTGACAGTAAGTATGTTTATGGCGGTTCACGGTTACTATCTATTTTTATGTGTTTTTTAAAATACTTGTAGTAAAATTATTTTACTAAGAAAAGAAGGAGTGCATGTAGAGAGCTCCAGGGAAGTGATGGTTTGAAAGTCTGCCGAAGAAAATGGGAGTTGGATTGAGCAAGAACCAATAGTAGGTTTGGAGCAAGGCCCAAGGGTCCACCTCTGCGTTGGTGTAGGAATAGAAAGCAGAGATAGCTGCAAAGGTTTCCCCATCGGTGCTGGAAACAAGAGAGAACCAAGCCATTACACACCTTCCCAAAGCCAAACTATCTGGTCCCTTCAGGTTCCAACCAGCCCAAAGGACACCAACAGAAGATGTAAGCAGGCTGGTCAGTAGTGGGAAAATAGACAGTCAGGCATGGAGTGGGGCTGGCACAGCAGCAGCTGGGCACCTCCAGCCAATATCGCTGGCCCCATTTTCTGGTCTCTTAGAACTGTAGCCACGTGTTGTGTCTAATCAGTAATGACACGGCTAACATTTATCTCATGGATGCAACATGGCAAGGTACGTGTGGCTGCACCAGGATTACCTCCTTGAATCCCCTGAACAAAATACCCATCTCTGAGAATGTTAGATCAAAGTGATGGAACTGGGATTTGAGATCAGGATACCTAAAGGGCCCCTTAAAAATTAAAATTAAAAAAAATTAAAATTAGTAGGGTGCTGGCCCCATAAACCAAGGGTGGCGGGTTCAAACCCGGATCCAGTCAAACTGCAACAAAAAAATAGCTGAGTGTTGTGGCAGGTGCCTGTGGTCCCAGCTACTCGGGAGGCTGAGGCAGGAGACTCACCTAAGCCCAAGCGCTGGAGGTTGCTGTGAGCTGTGACACCACAGCACTCTACCAAGGGGCAACAAAGTAAAACTCTGTCTCTACAAAAACAAAATAATAACAATAAAATTAAATTAAAATTAAAGAAAATTTTTAAAAAATGCTCTGGCTAAAAATAAATAATTCACAAATTTTAGGTCTTCAATTATTATTACTAAAAAATTACTTGTAACCAATCTCACAACTTATTGTGATACCAGTGTATAATGAGGCTATGGCTGAGAACAGTACTCCTAATAGGCTTATTCTCCAAAATGATTTTTAAAACTTTTTCTTCATTTAATTAAGCACTTAGTTTTCTAATTTCTGTCTTTACTGAATGCCAAACATCCCCAGTAGAGTATGGTCTCTTTGAGGGGAAGAACCAAGTCTTTTGAGTTTTTTTTTTTAATTCTCCAAAATAGCCAGAATATGCCAGGCCCACAGAAATCAATTCTGAATTCAGAATAGAACTGTATTATCAATGAAGTAATACTAATAAGAACAGGTAATATTAGCATGGGGCTTTCCTATTTATAAAACTCTCCATGTCAGATTTCTTCTGAAAATACACTGAAAAGAACCAGAGGACCCTGTCCAAGAGAGAGGTATTTGCTATGAGCGAGCTAGTTTTTGTCCTGTCTCCCCAGAAAGCACACAGACGCAGAAGTTTTCTAGAACCATAAATATAAAAGTAGAAGCACCTAATGACATAGCCAGGTTTATTCTGCTTTAGCTAAGTACCCTATTGCATTCTAACCGGGTGCCTGTGTTTTCCTAAGAAAGATTGTATCACATCACCCAGACCTCACTCTATTAACATGTAAATGAGATTATGAAATTGATTCAGTACACTGAGATCATAAATGCTGACTTGGCAATATAATTCAACTTAAAAAAACAAAGATAACTGATGCATATTTCTCAGTCTGGGTTTCTAAGATAAAGTAACATCTACCAAGCTGGTCAAAATTTTAAAAGCTTGGGCAGGAAGGAAAAATTAAAAAAAAAAAATACTCAGGCTTAAGTAGGGTATGATTAAGGATACTCTGAAAGCTTAAGAGGAGAAAAGAAGATGTTGGTTTATGCAACATCTAGGATAATTTTTTACCAAGAAGGGGCCATGCTCTTGTCTGTCAGATCTAAGCAATGGGCCTTACTTCTTGGCCTTCTGGCCTTACCTCCTAGCAGGGAGGTTAGGCGCATGAGATTCGGAGCCAGACAGGCCTGCCTGTGAGCACTCAGCAAATGTTAGCCACTGTTCTTACTGTGGGGGAGGACTAAAAGTCCTCCCTCGTTACCCCTTTATCTCCAGTGACATAGTTGCCACAGGGTGGACGCTGGGCCATAGCTTCCTAATGGGCAGAAAGTGCCTTTCCCTGGCACACACCTTGGTGGGTGAACGTACTGCCCCGAGAACTGACCCTGCCCTCCCTCTGCAGTGTGGAGGACTTGAGCTCAGACCCTGTGCTGCCAACTATCTACTTCCCTTCCACTTCTGTCTATCACTAATAAGAGGATTTCAGATCCCACGTCCTGAAGGCAGGCAGTGCTTATTAGGCTTCAAGCTCGGGCCCTCAGACAAAAGGGGGAATATACACGGGACAGCCTCTGAGCGTGGCTGGATCATTTGTCATACCATTTAATAACATCAGAATCCTCCAATGGCCCCAATTCATTATGGTGGTGGGTAGTGGTAGTGGTGCTGGCAATGATGATGATGATGATGGACTTTGAAGTGGGAAGGTCAACTGTATGGCCCTACCAGTGTTTCCAGTTGCCTAGGGGCTGAGGGAAGATACTCGCCTGTGCTCCAAGTCCCGTCGGATCCACACATCTGATCTTTTGACTTTTCTATTTCAAGTGTGCCTTGTTGAATATCAGGCACAAAAAAATGTGCAAATCCCATAGGCATTTTGTACACCCTCTCTTTTTATCTTAATATTAATTCTTCTTTAAAGTTCATCCTGAAATTAATTATCTCTATTTATATATGAGGAAATAGACTTAACCTCAGAGAGGTTAAGTAACTTGTCCAAATCCACACCGCTCTTGAGTGGGAGGCAGATCTGAAGTCCAGAGGCTTGATACCAGTAAGCTCACTGCATAGTAATGTTCCTCGTTTTACCATTCCCACCATAAGCCTTTTAAGAATTTCAGGTGCGGCTCCGCGCCTGTGGCTCAAGCGGCTAAGGCGCCAGCCACATACACCTAAGATGGTGGGTTCGAATCCCCAGCCCGGGCCCACCAAACAACAATGATGGCTGCAACCAAAAAATAGCCGGGCGTTGTGGCGGTCGCCTGTGGTCCCAGCTACTTGGGAGGCTGAGGCAGGAGACTCGCTTGAGCCCAGGAGTTGGAGGTTGCTGTGAGCGTGATGCCACGGCACTCTACCCAGGGGGATAGCTTGAGGCTCCGTCTCAAAAAAAAAAAAAAAAAAAAAAAAAGAATTTCAGGTGCACGAGTTTGGTAGAAATGGGATCGAGGTCCTGGGTTCAATGTCCTTGTGTATTTAGACCTCCCTCATCTGTTTATTCAATTCCCCTGTCCAAACCACCATCAGGACATATTATCCCCCACCCACAGCTCATGAAAAAGGTTTCTCTGATCTGGCCGGTTTCCTCACGCCTAAATATGTGTCAGATATGTTTAAAGGAAGTAATCTTGTCTTTGAAAATCAGAACTTCTGAATTTTCAGAGCAGATCCCACATGGGGCACTAGTCAGCCAGCTGTCACCTCCAGACACTTGGTACTCACCAGCGAACCTCACCAAACTCAAGTTCCAGGATTGTAAGTACAGGCCCCTCATAGCTGCGACCCTGCACTCTCTGGGAGTTGGAAGTGCTTAAACTTCAGGCCTATATTTTTGTCACTTTAGAAAAGAGAGGGAGAAAACTGCCCAGATATCTTAGTATGGAATTGGAAAAGGCTCCTTTTACCTTTGGCAATTTCTCCAATAGTTGGGAAGAGCATCTGCTGTTTGTGGTGTTAGTAATACCTCTAGCCCTCCCAGGCATCTTGAGAAAGTCAGAAATGAAAATACAAGCTGTGGCTGAGCAGAAGGAAGCACGGTATTCGTGGGGAGCAAGATAAATGATAAGACGCTGTGTGTTGTGAATCGCTGTTGCAGTCTGAAAGGATCAGAGCTGGGCCTTGACTTCAAAGAACAGTGCCAGGCTGGTGAGCTTGACTCCGTTTTGTTAGAGCATTTCTTTAACGATTCCCTTTCAGCCGCCATGGTAAATAGTCGTCTTCTGACCTCAGGTCTCTGAGTTGAATACAGATCTTAGAGGGAAATCCCAAAGGCTATTCAAGCTTTCATCAGCTAGTGGGGATTCTTTCTAACCAGAATGATTTCACTATAAAGCTTGTTATGAGTTTCTTAAAAAATAAAGCCGAATCCCCCAGAAGTCCCTATCCATGTCGCACCCACGTCCCAGTCTTCCCTGAAATCATTTACACGGGGGTTTCATGTACTTTCCAGAGAATTAAATAATCAACCAGAGCACAAAGGACTTAAACATGTCAGGTGAGTTCAGTGAACACACAAGAAACTTGATTGCAGGTAATGGATAAAAAATGGTTTGAAAAAGCATCTGCGGCCTGCCCACAGGACACAGCCCTGCTGCCCAAAATGCCCTTCTCTTCCTTCTTCACCAGGGCAACCCAGCCTCATCTGCTAAAACTCAGTTAAGACCCATTCCCAAGGCTGCATGGGGCACCTTCACTGTGTCCCCATGTGGTAGGGCACCACCCCATGCTGTAATCACCAATATGTGTCCTCTGTTCCTTCTGTCCCAACAAATACACAGGGATAACTATGGCTTTTTTCTCTATATCAGAAGTGCCCAGCTGAAAGCCTGCTCTCATGTACTGAATAAGTATCTCTTGAATAAATGGATAAATGGAATGCATGAATGAATGAATGAGCAAAGGATTACACAGCATCAAGATGCAGGTTTGGAATTCTGCTCTGGCCTAGATCAGCTCAACTGCCAGTGGGCCTATCTGCAACAGGAACAGTAACCCAAGATAATATTTTGCACTTCCTGTTTTCTGTATATAATGATATAAATTCCACCTCTATTCCCAAAATTCTACTATGCCTGCTTGCCTGTTCCCCAAAATCCAATATACCCTCTCCTTCCTCCTTCCCGGATGTGTCGAGTCATAGCTCTATACCTCAGACACCAAGTCTACCCAAATCAAGGTGCCCCAAAAAGTTCCACTTCCCTCTGGGCGTATCTCACCTGAGATCACAAGTCCCACAGCTTTATCCAGAAGAATCTAAAAGACCAGACCATCCAAAAATCCTTTAGCTTCAGGAGACCAGGAACTAGAGGGCAGAGGGAATGAGGAACAGGAATATCTTGAATAACCAGAAGCCCAGAAGCCCTGCTCAATCCCCCACAGCAGAGCGGAACACAGAACTGAACACACAAAAGGAGAGAAGCATGTTCTGGGATGCACTGCACCATTCCTTGGCTCAGAACTTGAACCCAAATCTCGTTTGCAATCATTCTCACACCTTTGTGTGCCATTGGCCTAACACACTGACGACTCTCATGCTTTTTATTTCTCCCAGAGTTCCCCATGGTATGCTTTTATCCATGCCAGATAGACTGCCAGGGAGATCCAGAGGGAGGAAGAAAAAAGACAAACCACCACCACCACTGAGAGCCTTGGAGGGCATCACTGCTCTGGTGAAAGACACACAGATGCTGTTACCTCAATCTCAGGGGTAACCAACAATTGAAACCTACAACCTAAATCCCACAAATAATAAAAGCACTCGTCTGAGGCTAACCAAAAAGGGAAAGGGTCTACTATAAGAAGCAGCACAAAATAAGTCTTGCTAACCAGCCAGCAGTGGAGGGATTTTAAATCATCACTGTCCTTGCCAATATGCCAAAACTGTCTCAAGATTATCTCCGTTGGTATATTCCACCCATATATGCCATCAATCTGACAATTGAGGTCAAAAGGATTCATTTGACCCATATCCACTAAGAGTATTCAGGAGAAGTCAGTGTCTTTGAACAATTCTTGCAGGTACACATTAATACGTAAAAGAAAGCACAATCAGATATGTATTTTTCTAAAAAAGCAGATTCAGAAAGCATCCTTCCACTTTGGAATTACTACATTTTAATGGAAGTTTTGGGTGTACGTGTTTCTAACTGCAGTACTTGAGGCAAGTCTACACACAGCATGGTAATATTCTCAAATCACACAGCAGAGATTTTAGAAGATATCCCTTGCGCTCAGATAAAGCCATCACCACGTCCTGAGGCAGCGTAACAACACACAGTACAGTCATGCACATAATATTAAACAAAGTGGGTCATTGCAATCACTCAGGCAATGCTCAGAGGAAAAGACCATTATCATCAAGTTGCTGGGAAAGACATGGAATCATTTTCCCAAGATCCAATCCATAAGCTGTGGGTACGTTAAACAAAGAAAAGAAACTATGTGAAACCTGCAGGCACGGTTAACAGGCACCAAAGGGATCTTCGTCTGCTTCCTCCTCTCTGAAAGCTGGGAAGCCATAGAAATCAACCACGGAAGGGCCATGCACTGTGCCCAGAAATTCTCCCAGTGCCGCTTCTGGATTCAGCTTTCAGGAATGTGAGCAGTGCCTCTGCTCTACTGATTGCCAACAAAATGGTTATCCGCATGTTTGTTGAGTGATTTCAAAGAAGAGCTCAATTATCATGAAGCTTGATTTATGCTCCTCTCCAAATATTAACATAAAGAAGAGGTCATGTGCTCGGTCTCTCCTTGCTTCCATCTATTGCAATTTTCTGAAGATGTTCTATAAGGATATATAGAGGATGGCGGGACAAGGGCTGGATAGCAGTAAGGGAAGGGTGAGGAAGGGTGAGAAAGGTTGGAAGGAACTATAAAATGGAGTTAAAATAGAACCTTCACAAACATGGTTTTGAAACTTATTTTTTTTTTTTTTTTGGCATTAACAACTTCTTTACCAAGACTGGTTGGTTAATGGATACGAACACACAGTTGGAAGGAATAAGTTCTACTATTTGATAGCACATTAGCGTGACTATGGTTTTCACCAATGCATTGTGTATTTCAAAATAGAAAAAGACGACTTTAAATGTTCCCAGCACATAAAAAAATTGAGGCAACAGTTACCCTAAATATCCTGACTTAATCATTACACATTCAGCACATGTATAAGATAACAAAATATCAGCACGTGTCCCATAAACATGTACAAATGTGAGGTATCAATAAAAATCATAAAAATAACTTTCTCATCAATAATTCCAATAAATTCCAATATATTTTTTTCTCCCAAACAGGTGTATTTTTGCTCAAAGTAGTAGACTGAGAGATTTAAAAAAATGCTCTGTTCGGGTACATTAGCATAAGTTGAGCAGAACCTCAAAAGGTCCTAAGCACATTGGGTCATTGTGTTCCAGGCGCCACTCAGGCCTGAGAAACACTCTCATTCACTGAAAGGCATGTGAGACTGTATTGGATGCCCAAATGCCAGTTTACCCATTTACAAATAGAAATATCAGCAGACACAGAGCAGAATATTTGCATTCACTATAACTGCTTGGGATCCACCTTACCATATACCCCAGGTACAAACAGACTTTCTCCTTAGAATGAGAACATAGACACACATTAGGTGATGAATACTTATTGCAAGAAGAGGTGCCATTAGTTATCTAAACCCCCAAATCTAGTCTTTTTTCCCCATGCAAAGGTTGCTGAGAACAGCTTCTTAATCACAGAATCAAACAATATTAAAGTAGAAGACACCCTGGAATGGACCAAATCTCTTACTTATTCATTTACAAAATATTTATTATTGAGCACCTAAGATATGCTAGGTATAAATTTAGACAACTTCAAATACAGTACTGAAGAAAACAGACAAGAATCTCTGCTCTAATAGAGTTTACATTCTGTTGGGAAAAGACAAGAAATAAAAATCAGTAAACTACACAGAATGTTAAAAAGTGATGCTTTAGAAAAAAAAAAGTAAAACAAAGTAAAAGTAACAGTAAGCATGTGGGTAGAAGGGTGGTACAATTTTGTTTTGTTTTTAGATTAATATGAAGGTACATACTATGAGGTTACATTGTTTACATTTTTAAGGTAGTCTGAGTTATAGTTATATCCTTTAGCCAGAGTGTATTGTACACCCATGAATCGTTTCTGTTGGGTGGGAACTTGCCAAGCCCCCTTTCTACCTCCCCTCTTCTTGAATTTGAGTTTTCTCCCATGTTAGCAGGTAGTTTCAGTCTTAAGACTGAGCACATGTGATGCTTTTTTTCCCATTCTTGTGATATTTAGAGGCATGTTCTCCAAAACCAACCAGGTTGTTACAAATTATACAAAATCGCCATCTTTTTTCTGGCTGCATAGTATTCCACGGTATACACATACCATAATTTATTTATCCATTCATGTGCTGAAGGGCACTTGGTTTGTTTCCACATCTTTGCCATTGTAAATTGAGCTGCTATAAACATTTGAGTGCAAATGTCCTTACAGTAAAATGACTTTTTCTTTTGGGTAGATACCTAGTGATGGGATTGCAGGATCCAATGATAGGTCTACTTTTAGTTCTTTGCAGACTCTCCATACTTCTTTTCATAAAGGCTGTACTAGTTTGCAGTCTCAGCAATAGCACATTTGTGTTCCCTTCTCTCCACACCCACACCAGCAACTGTTTTAGGACCTTGTGATGTGAGTCATTTTAATGGGGTTAGATGATATCTCAAAGGGTTTTGGTTTGCATTTCTGCTATAATTAAAGGTGAGAAGCATTTTTTTCATGTGTTTGTTAGCTATTTGTCTGTCCTCATGAGAAAAGATTCTGTTCATGTCTCTTGCCCAGCTTTTAACAGGGTATTTGCTCCTTTTTTGTTTTTGTAGATTCTGGTTATGAGCCATTTGCCAGGTTCATAGCATAAAAATATCTTCTCTCACTCTGAAGGTTGTCTCTTAGCTTTGTTGATTGTGCCAGGAAAGAATTAACAAGGTAACAGTTGAACAAACGCTTGAAGATGAAAAAATTGACTCTGTTAGACATCTACAGGAAAAGTATTTTGAGCAGAAGGAACATATACCAAAGGCAAGAGAGAGTACAGAAGTTTTAAGGAACATTTAGAAGACCAGTATGGCTAGAGCATAGTAAGAAATAGAGAGTGTAGGGAGAGATGAATTCGGAGAAATGGGAAACCACATCAAGCAGAGGGATCCTATAAAGATATTGGCTTCTACCACGAGTAAAATGTGGTATCTGTAGTTTTAAGCAAAAAAGCATGACTAAATTCCTCTCATGTTGGTAGTATTGCTCTGGTTACCCAACTGAGAGTAGACTGTAGAAGTGGGGACATACAAGTTAGGAAGCTTTTGCATGAATCCAGATAAGAGGAAAGGAGACCAACTGGTCTACATGTTAGGGAGGTAGTTAAGGGTGTAGAATTCTGAACCATACTGAGGAAAGACCCAATACAAGTAGCTGATGGATGGATGTGAGAGCTATGGCGGGTTCCAAGGTTCTGGCCTGAGCAACTGTGAGAAGAGAGTTGCCTTTCATGGTCTTCTCCAAGAGGCCCATACTGTCAACTGTAAGATGCAACTCGGGAGGATTCTTTACTCCCCTTAGAAGAACTGGGGGAAGTCAAGGTAGAAAAGAGTATATATAGTTCCTCTGCTCCAACTAGGTTTTGCTTCTGAACCGGATTATAGGTTCCCTAAACTTGCAGTCTTCCAGGAAGGGGTCATGCTTTGGCAATGATAATGAAGTGGTGGATTTTCTGCTTCAGGAAGCCCCTGACTCTTATTTCACAAACAGAGACACTTTCAGGTTGGATGAAGGTCCCTCGAGTCTTAGTGGCCTCTGCAGTCTACCTGGGCAATGCTCTGAAGTGTGTAGTCGTCATTAATGCTCATTAATGCTACGTCACCTCAGCCGAGCAAGGGTCTTAGTGACTATTCAAAATTTCAAAATAGTTTTGGGTTTTTCCCCTTCTTCTTTTTTTACATTATAGCCATAAAGTCCAGGGAAGCAGAAGGCTATTCGTGTTGTCACCGCAGCCTGAGTCTGCACAGAGGCTTTTCTAGCAATGAGTTTTTGAGGCACTTGCAAACTAACTACCTCCTTCCTATCCTAGCTTCTATCACAATGGATGTGGTTTAGCCAAGGACTGCCTGATTCAAACACAACCATATGTAATGACCTAATATTTAAAGCAAAGCCACTCCACTTGAAGCAGGGGTAGAGGAAAGACCCATCCCTTGGCCTCCCTCCCCTGTGACCACCCTTTCCCAGTCTCTAGGTCCACAGATGTGTCCTCTAAGCAGGCACCAGGGAGAATTAGGTTTTCTAGAACTCAGTTTGAATACTGATGGACTGTAGCTGTCTCAAGAACAAAGCACACAAAGGTAGGTAGAGTGCATTCCCTACTTTTTGGTTGGCATTAAGAAACTGCCGTCCTACGGTTTGCCATATCTCCTAGTAACTATTAAGGGCACCCAAGCTCTCCATCACAGCAATACAGCACTGTCTGTGAGCATAGATGGGAGGATTCCAGTGAAAAACAATGTACACTGTCTGTAATAACAACATCCTGACTTCATTTCCTTCCAGAATATGCCTCTCAGCCACAGTTCAAAGGACTTTTTCTTTTTAAAGCTGAAGGAAAATTCCAAGAAAACCTCTGCTTTCTGGCCTTGCCCCTTCTGTAAGAGGCTCACCAAATTTCTTCACTATAAAAATGTATTTTTCTGACGGCATTTCCAGGCCCGGCACTGCAGGAATGACACCTGCTAGCCCAGGAGTCCAGCTAGCACTGACAGAGTGATCTTTCTGCATACTCAGTACCTACGACACAGGGCTCAAAACTTCTTCCCAGAACCACCTCCTGTGGTACCTCCCTTAAAGACCAGCCAACCTCACTAAATCTGAAAAGGCTTCCACTTGACTCACTTCACTTCTGAGCTGCTGTGTGTGGCTGACGCCAGAGAGCAGCCCTCTTTCCACATCTGCGCTCTCACGTGTCAGCAATCCCTGGAGCAAACTCACCCGTGCTGAGAGGTTCACCAGCGTTCCCACTAAGCTGTTTTTCCAGCTTCTGACCCTAACTACTGCTACAGGGGCTCAAAAATCCATCCAAATTATCTCCCCTTCACCATTTACTCTCCTCTTGTGGCCCTGTACCTTTACAGAAATGTCCCTCCTTTCTAAGCAGGAAGGTCTTCATGAATATTAGAAAACAGGCCCAGGACCCCCAGCCCAACTTAGACTCAGCAAAGCACCACTTCTAACAGTTGCACACAGCTGAGGAAATGGACCTCCAGATTTGCCCAAGATCACACAGGTGACAAAGCTGGCATTAGAACTGAGTCCCTTAATTCCCTATCTAAGAGCATAAACTCTCTGGGAAAAGATGACAAAGATTTTTCAAAGTCCAAAATATCTTACTGTTAAGAGTTGTTTAGGATATTGCATCCTCATTTGTAAGTGAAATATATCTGTAATTTCCCTTTAATATATTTTTTCAATTTTAGTATCAGGTATATCCAGATGTAATAGAATGAATTTGAAGGATTTCTTCTTTTTCTATTGTCTATAAGATTTGGCATGATCTGTTTTTTGATATTATCTCCTATTTTTATAAATATTAGTTATCTATTTTTTGAGACTTTGGGGAAAAAATGAGCATTCCCAGAAATAATTCTCCTTGCTATTTAGAGGCTTTTTTAGAGCGACAGAGTCTCACTTAGTAGCCCTCAGTAGAGTGCTGCGGCATCACAGCTCACAGCAACCTCCAGCTCTTGGGCTTAGGTGATTCTCTTGCCTCAGCCTTCCAAGAAGCTGGGACTACAGGCACAAGCCACAACACCTGGCTATTTTTGTTGTTTCAGTTTGGCTAGGGCTGGGTTCAAACCTACCACCCTCGGTATATGGGGCCAGCGCCCTATTCACTGAGCCACAGGCGCCACCCTAGAGGCCTTTTTTGGAGGTTTGTTTTTTCTTACTATCAAAAGTTTCCATAATTCCAGTAGCTGGCATTTCATGTGGTTTCTTTGTTTTCGTGCTAAAATTTTACCTTTCCATAATTTCAAGTTTAACTGTATCTGGGAACGAGGCAGAACTTTGCTATAAATTATGAAATCCATATTGTTCTTTGTGATCGTCTGTAGTTGATGCTATGATTCCCAGATTCTCACAAATCCCCCAACCCTTTCAAGCCTGAAGCACTCCTTCCCTCAGCTACTGGGACTATTGGTAGTTAGCTGCTCTCTGCTGAGTGCTTCTCTGGAAATTGCCCCTGACTAAAGAGAGTCTTTTCATTCAAGGTTCACATTTGGGGATGTGGCAGATATCCAAAGACTAAGACTGGCCATTGCCTCAATTCAGACATCTTTGAGGGGCGTTCCCAACTTCAGAGGTTTCTCAAGGGATCATCTGAGATATCTGTTGGGACTTCCCTAGAGTTCAACTTCTTGCTCTGTCTGTCCTGCTTCATTCTTCCACTCTCCCTGGTCCTCATCTAGACAGCACTGCCCAACAAATACACTTCCTGCTTGTATATTTCTATCACAGAGTCTGCTTCCCAGGAAATCCACACTGCATTGTTATCACTGTATGTGATTCAATGTATATAATATTTTGATGAAAAATATATTTCATTATCCTTGTGCTTGGACATAAAAATTAACTCATCTAATAAAATTTGTCATTTGTTTCAATAAAAAAAAATAAGTATTACCCATAACTAACGACATATTTCACACAGAGAAAAAAAATACTTGTTCTGGAGAGATTCTTGTCTCAGCCTGCTAGGGACTAACTTTCAGACTTTCTTATGAATTAGATAAAAGGCACATCTCTAGGAGGAGGACGGGTGGTGGGAGAGTAGTTGGTGGGACCACACCTACGGTGCATCTTACAAGGGCACATATGAAATTTACTCGGTGTAGAATATAAATGTCTTAACACAATAACTAAGAAAATGCCATGAAGGCTTTGTTGACCTGTTTGATGAAAGCATTTCAGATTGTGTGTAAAACTAGCACATTGAACCCCATGATTGCATTAATGTACACAGCTATGATTCAATAAGAAGAAAAAAAAATGAAATATGTCATTAGTCATGGATAATACTTAATTTTTTCATCTATGCAGCCTAAAATGCATTAACAATAAAAGTAGGGACAGGGAGTGGGCTGAGTGTTAAAGAAGCCTTCCTAAACCGTAACCCGCACAGGTGAAGGGCTGGATGGTGTCCATGCGTTGATAGAGCAAAAATGAAAATAGCACGTGTCCAGGGATTATGGAACAGCTTCTCAGAGGTCAAAAACTGCTTCCGATGGCATTTTCAGAACCCATATAGTCAGCTCAGCTTCTGTGGCTGTGCTTTCCACAGGTCCTAGGAAAGGACTCAGTTATTATTCCTTATACTTCGGAGCTAAATTATCTTGCAGTGCACACAAGTCAGCGAGGCTGTTTTCTACCAAATTGTGAACAGTCACTTCCCACAGTAATTGTTCTGCAGTTCCCCCGTCTGCATAGACAATGGGTCCCAGCTTCATGCATAAATGTGGCAGTTCCTGTTACAAAAGATCAGCTCTCTGGCTGGAAGCCAGAACGGCACAAATACCAAGGGTATTATGCTGCCCAGATTCAGGAAAGAAAAGTGACAGCTTGAAATTACAGCAGAATAAAGTGCCGAGAATCTGAATTGGTACAGGCCTTTCAAGGAGGGCAGCCTACAGGTCTCTCTATTTTAATTTCTTTCTTAGAGAAGGCATGGATGAGGAGAGGACTGGAAATAGAGGAAAAGTGGGCTTTGATGAGGACGGAAAGAAACAGATCCTGTCTGTCTGGTTTGGTTTGTTCTGTTTTGTTTCATGTGGTATTAATCCATGGAACAATGACATTTCTGGACTCTGAGGTTGACCAAAATTATTTAACTTCAAATTTTGTGACCACTTGCTTACCTAACGAGACCCCCTTTACACAAAGCCAGTATCAGACTTGCTTTTAAACGATACAGTGCCAGCCACACTTTGCATTTATCGTCTGCTGCTCCACTCACTCTGATCCTTCACCCTTTCTCTGTCCAAAAGCACCAACCACTTTCCACCTACCTTTATCTGTCTCCAAGAAGTTGACATTTCTGCATTACCAAAAATCTATATAAATGACTTCAATATGTACGGAACCCAAAAGGGAGGTGCTCCTCCCACCCTTTCCATCGGGTCCTATGTGTTTCTGCTCAGCACTCTGTCTCCTGCACATAGTGTGTGCTCAACAAAAACTAGCTGAAGGGATAAACAAAGCACACCTTTACATGTGCCCCAGGTAACAGGACAGCTGCTGCCTTCTTGGGTTCCACTTGGTCAGTTTCTAACCTTTTCTGCTATTCACTAACACCATCTTGGCAGCAAGACAAGTTTAGTGAAGAAGTCTGCTCGGCTGTGGTAGGAAACAGTTAGAGGGTCCCTTTCCGGGCAATTTCAGATTGTCAACCTGATATGTTGATTAGCTAAGTAATTTCACAGAGAGGGAAAATATCCCGTAATCTGCAGGATTTGAACCCCACAGGGAGACTTTCTAGTTCATCACCTTAACCGCTCAGTAACGACTCACCAAGGCCATTTTGAATCTCATACTTGTCCCTCAAAGAGCAGCAAACACACTGTGTCACTGTCACCTGAATGTTTTAAGTCAACTTCAGCTCCAGCCCATGTTCTGTTTGTATCAGGAAGTCTCTGCAGCTCACGTCAGATGAAGGTGACTTCTCTCCTCTAATCTCACTGTATACATCCCTCAACTGTCACTTATTTGGTCTCACTTTATTATACAAATTTTCAGACTTGTTTGCCAGTTATATCATGAATACTTGGCAGAAAAGGGCTGCATTTTATATTTCTCTATGTCCTAATCAATGTACAAGCTGTAGCAGCAAGCCGGGAGCTCTCTGCAGAGGGGAAGCAATGAGAATGCATCCTGTTGCAGTATTCCTGTTAGAGCTTTTAAAGGCTGCATGGTCACTTGGATAGAGTTGAAACACATCCTTCTTAGTAAAGCATCACGAGAATGGAGAAGCAAGAATCTAACGTACTCGGTACCAATATGAAGCCAGTAGACTGGTCTAACACATGCCCACGTAAGAGAATTCAAATCCATTCAAGGTGGGGAGTAGGGGAATGAGGGTGCAGGGAGCGGGGAAGGGGGATGGGTGTGCTCCCACTTAATGGGCACATGGTTAGGGTGTATCGCACACTTCTTGGGGATGGGACACAATCACAAGAGGGACTCTACCTAACAAATACAAACATTGCAATGTAATTCTTTGTACCCTCACATTAACCTGAAGCGATAAAACATAAAATAAAATAAAGGCTGCATGGGACTTTGAGTTATGAGTAACAGTACTTGATAGAGCCTTAAAAGCAAACAAAACCTCTTCCTTCTTACCCTAACAGTTGTGTAGACCAGTAGAGTAGACCAATTCCTAATGTTGATCAGTTTGTTCAAGTCCTTTGGGTGGTCAACTTACAGAGGTTCTATTGTATCAGAAGGGCGACCCTCAAAAGGGGTAATTTCTGCCCAACCTACAGATCCATCAGTCCTTAGGCCTGATACGCATCTATAGAGCAGTGATTTTCAACCAGTGTGCTCCAGCATACTGGTGTGCCATGAGAGGATCTTAGATGTACCATGAAAAATCTTAAAAATTATTACTTACATCAATTTCAAAAGAAATTCAAAGCACAATAAGTGAATTTTTTTTAACTCTTTATTTGATCAACATAATTGAAATAAGCCCCGTAAGTTTCACTATAGATTCAAGTGTGCTGTGAGATAAAGGCTGAAAACACTGACGTAAAGGAAGAAATGGCCTTTACTATTAACACTTCCCTTGCTGTTTATATACATACTACCTGGAGGAAGCGTCTGTGACTCCTCTCTAAAGCTCCTAAAAGGTGCCAGCAGCAGCAGCAGCAGCAAATTCTTCACTGTTCTTGGCATGGGGCTGGGAAATGCAAAAAGAAAATGAGGAACCTCCAATTTCTGAGCCGTTGAGGGGTCACAAATACAGGCATGTTGGTGAGAACAACTCTTTACAGGTATACACAAATAGCCAAACCTAAACTGAAGTCTGTCTTAGGACTTGAACATGAGACACAGGGTCATCGAGGGGTTTAAAGGAGACGGTACCGATAGGAAACACGAGTTTAATTCTAACTTTCCCATTAACCAGCTGGGGGACAATATGCAAATCATTTAGAAGCCCCAGCTTCAGGTTCTTTTTTGTGTGTGTTCAGATTACTATGAAGATACATATGATTGGGTTCCATTGTTTGCATTTGTAAGGCAAAGTTCAAGTTGTTCTCCTAGTACTTCCAGTTTGTTACAAAAGGTATGAAGTCTCTGTTTTATGGCTAAATAGAATTCCATGGCACACACATACCACAGTTTATTAGTCCATTCATGGGTTGAAGGGCACTTGAGTTATTTCCACATCTTTGTGATTATGAATGGAGCTGCTATAAACATTCAATTGCAAATGTCCTTATGATAATATAACATTTTTCTTTTGAGTAGATACCTTGTAATGGGATAGCAGGATCAAAGAGAAGGTCTACTCTTAGTTCTTTGAGAAGTCTCCACACTTGCGTTCATAAACGCATTAATTTTTTTTAATGTGAGAATTTAATACTCTGGTTTCTCTTCAGATCATATAAATTGTTTGCCTTTTAAAATGTGAGAAAGGGAATCCATAATTTCTGTGGTCTCTCCAAGTTCTAATATAAACAGAAGTCAGTTCTTTGCCAGGTGCCACTCCAAAGCCACCACTAACAGAAGAGTGTAATGGTGGGAGTCCACATGGTGGGAGTCCACATGGTAGAAAGAGAGTAATGGTGGGAGTCCACGTGGTGGAAAGAGGGTAATGGTGGGAGTCTACGCGGTGGGAAGAGAGTGATAAGGGGAAGAGGGTGATGGGGGGAGTCCATGCGATAGGAAGAGGGTAATGGTGGGAGTCCATGCGGGGGGAAGAGGGTAATGGTGGGAGTCCACATGGTAGGAAGAGAGTAATGGTGGGAGTCCATATGGTGGGAAGAGTGTAATGGTGGGAGTCCAGGCAGTGGGAAGAGGGTAATGGTGGGAGTCCACACAGTGGGTATAGACACATCTGGGAACAAATTATAGCTACACCACTCCCTGACTTGGGCACACTGACATTGTCAAGAAGGCTCAGTTCACTAAAATGTAAAATGAGTCCAGCAATAATGAGTCCAGAAATAATGTCCCCCAGGACATACTTAGCACTCAGCAATTACAGGCAGTGTTGTGATTATTTCTCTTCTAATGCTGAAAGCACAAAACAGAATCTAACAGCAAGCATACAAAAGCTTGTTAGCCTCAGAGGAAATTTGAAAGATTCTCAAATTACTAGATATTTGATCCCTCAGTCAGAATATCAAGAATTTACCTAATGGAAGTTCAGGGGCAAAGTGTGGGGACAATTTGTCCTACGTTGAACCTCCCCATGTTTTTTCATGTGACATGAATCAAGAAACACTGAAAGACCCCAGTTCCTAGAATATCTCCTCAACAGTTGCCATGGTATTTGACATTCTGCTAGTAGAGACTCGTTTCTAAGATAAAGGCTCAAAAAATTCCTTTCTGGGCTTCTTTTAAAATACAAATTTTTAGACAAGTAATAATAAGTAAGCTGTTTGCAGTTAAGCAGACAGGATATTATAGGAATGAGCAGGTTATCAGGGGAAAGAACAGTGTGAGTTATAAATGATAAACCTTTTCTAACTTCACAGTTCTAACAACTCTGCCTGGATGGAGGTGCTGTGCATGGAAAGCCTATCCCATTGGGGTATTCATGGGAAGTGCACGGTGCTCAAGGACCCTTTACCTGTGACACCCGCCATTTTCCACCTGAGTGGCTCTCCATGTCCAGGCTGCATCATCCCTGGGCACCTGTGTCCTTAGCTATTGTAGACCTACCGACCTGACCTTCTTCATGGAACCCACATGACTTTCTGTACTCTTGGGCTGGGCTCTGTGCCATCTGCTGACATGGCAGGTCCAGGATCACCTGCAAGTCCTCTCCAAAGAAAGCAAAAAGAGGTCAAGAGGGTTGGCGGAGACAGGAGGCTGATGACTGAGCAGGAAGGGCCAGCGCTTCTCAGAGGATTCTGAATGCCACCACTGATTAGAAAAGGCCAAAAGTTCCTCCACAAAAGGAGCGCAGTTTATAACTCTAATCATTTATACATGGGCTCACTTTCCCTGAATAATTACAGATTATTATCCAGCTAATTACAGTACATGGTATTAAAAGATCTAAAATTCATTACTCCAATCTAGGAAATTACTTTGGCACGTGTTCTGAAAAGAAAAATGATGGAAAAGAAGTACACGTCTTGCCAGGGTGATACACTGAAGTGGTTTCACGCTCTCTTCCCAGCATGAGACACAGGGTTTATATTGCCATATAACCTACAAATGTCCTGAAATGTTAATTTCAGCATGTCAGTCTCAAATGACTCTTCTCTTTAAATAGGACTGCCAAATTTAGCAAATAAAAACTCAAGATGTCCAATTACATTTGAATTTTAGATACACAATAAATAATTGTAGTGTAAGTATGTCCCGAATATTGCATGAGACATAATTATACTAAAAAATCATTCATTTTGTATCTGAAATTCAAATTTAACTCAGAGTCCTGTATTTTATCTGACAATTCTGTCCCCAAGGGAGATCTGAAATAGCAAGTAATGCTGAGAACAGACAGCAAAAGTGTGGGTTCAATGAACAGTATCCCAGTGTCAAAACCTGGGGGACCAAAATTCATACAAAAATATGAATCTCCAACAGAACAATGTCCAACCCTGGAGGGAAAATGTACAGGGGAATTCTCAAATCCAAGCTTCACTTCCAAGTCCAAACAACAAAATGGTGAACTATTCCCATGTGGATCTAATCCTTGTGCGGGGCAGGGTCCTTGGCTGTCTCCACCAAGAATGTTTTCAATCAATATTCAGCAGAGAGAGAAATGCAAAAGAAGTATGGACTGCCCTGTCTTCACATGGGAGCCCATATCCACTTCCCTCCCTCACCCACCACCCCCTACTGATTCTTTTCAGGATGGCATCCTTACCATTTAAATAAATTACCATATCCAGCCTTCCCACTATTGGAGGGCATTAAATCCACAAGCTAATGTTGAAAGAAAAATACTGAGGGATTAAGGGATAGAGAAGGTAGAAAAAAGCATTTCCTAACTAATAAGGAAAAAGGTATCAGTGCCTCATTTTTCATTCCAGAATGACTTTTAAAATTACTGATCATAAGACTGGCACTGACTAATACACTTGAAAAGAAACTTAGTCCAATTAAGGACAAAACTATGTGGTACTTATCACAAGAGTAAAATTCAAAGATCATCATCAATGTGAGGTATTTGTAATCTACTTAGTCCGAAAATCCCTTCATTCAACAAACATTTACCCAGTGCCTACTACTGGAGTGGCTACTATACCAGGCACTGGGCAGTGAACAGGCAGGGCAGGGGAGGGTGAGGAGAACAGAAATATAGGACATAAAAGCTAAAAGGAAAGAACAACAAGATTATTGCTTTGAAAGCAATAAAGCAGAATGATGATTGGGTATATAAAGACACTAGGGGCATAGATAAGGCTGACTCATAACATCCAATGGTTTCCCAAATACTCTAAGTTCAAGGTTCAATTAGGGTGGGGATGCCCCACACTCTCTACTGCAGGTTGGCAAGATTCACTCATTTAGAGACTGACTCACCTCATCGTCCTGTCCTGTTTCTCTCCTAGGTGCCAATGCAGACATGGAATATTCTCTCTCCCTATGCGTGCACGTGCACACACAGCCTTTGTATGTGTAGCAAAGTTAACTGAGGGTTTGTGGGAAGGACAGAAAGTTCACTTCACTTCACCACAACACTAAAACCTAAAATTGGAAATTAGAGCTGAAGAACACGGGAAGCACATCATGGGACAGAATGTTGCAGATTCTATGTGTTACCTAATGCAAGAAGACGCAGATGCTTATGAAAAACAGCCCCCTCAATATACAAACGTCACTCCAGACATGAAGCCGATGTATAATAAAGCTCAATCCAATCTATGAGAAGAAGCCCAAGAAAGAAGTTAAAAAGAAGAGATGGAACCATCCTACAACATCCCTTGCCCAGAAGAAAGATCGGATAGCTCAAAAGAAGGCAAGCTTCCTTAGAGCTCAGGAGCAAGCAGCTGAAAGCTAAACCAAACAGCAATTTTATGTAAGATTTTCAAGTAAAAATGATAAACTTATTCAGTAAGCAAAAGAAAGAAAAAAAGAAAAGAAAAGAAAAGAAAAGAAAAGAAAAGAAAAGAAAAGAAAAGAAAAGAAAAGAAAAGAAAAGAGAACAGAACATCAGACATCCCTGTTGGGACTCCTGCTAGAGCGTTCCATCACCTTGCTCTGCCCTTCTTGGTTGCCCCATTTCAGTGATGTTTCTTCATATCGAATGATGAGCTTTTTGTGCCTTTTGTTATTTAACCCCTTACTAACCCATCACTTCAGAGTCTCACTTGTTCCAGCACCTCACACCAAGCTATTTCCCTAAACAGACAATTTGCTCCTTAATAGAAATTCTGGTACCAGCTGTTCAGATAATAATTTCTTTCAACTAGCTCCATGTAATAGTCATAAATCTATATTTTTCTCTGTTGTTCTGGGTGTATATGAATTGTTACACCGTGAATTGACTTTGTGATAACTGAAAGTTTCAAGGAAACCATGCCACGTTCTTCCTGAAGTCAGTTTTCAAGATCTATTTTGTATCCCACAGACTAGTGCTGGCGCACAATAGGCTGCCAATAAATGTTTGATGAATTTAATTTAGTGTAACACAACCTACGTGAACACCATGGTGAGCGTAGAACTAATGTGTGACAATGAGCTAACACTCAGAAACAGCTCACTTTTAAACAATCATTTGCTTATAAGTAGAACACTTGTAGGCTATTTTTTGATCTTATCATTAAAACATACTCATAAGGTATACCTTATGAGCAAGCAAGCTCAGGTAAGACACTTCACCATCCTCTAAAATTGCACATTTAAAGACATATCGCACAGATTTTCTCAAAGGAAACAGATAATGGAGATGATTGAGCCAGTATTGGCTAGCTTTGCCCATGACTCATGTCTCAGCAATGCAAAATACTTATTGCTAAAAATTCTGATACATGTATATATTGTTTAATGATCAAATTGTGGTAATTAGCAGATTTATCACCTTAAACATTCCTTTGTTTTGAGAACATTGAAAATCCTCTCTTCTGTGAATCTATCCTGATGTAACATCCAAATTTGAACCCCTGGTACTCTACTTAGCACATAAATTTCCCAATTTATCAGAGCAAAGGAATCTTTTATTTTTTAGAATTTGTCATGGTGAAATGAGTGACTCGATGCTAAGGGTTCCCTTAGTCTGTTCATGGTCTTGTGAGCTCTAAGACATTTTCTCTAACAAATGAGCAGAGCTGGAGACATGAAAAGCAAGGTCGACAGGGGTGTATCTTTAATCCACTTGTCTATCCTCTGTGAAAATGTGCCTAAGTCCCAGAAAAGCTGACAGTCAAAAGAGAAACTCTTAGTGAAAGACCCTCACCTTGTTCTAGAATCCAAAACCTTTTATGAGGCGATGAGAACATAGACCAGGCAGACGGAGAGACAGGATGCTGCCTTGTTAAGCACAAAACTCTCTAAGCCATTTTTAAGGGGAGAGAAAGTCTTAAGAATCTAAAAACAAATCACCAGTAAGGAGCAAATATTAATGTATGAGATGTACTTAAAAACAGTGGATAAATGTATTTGGAGAGGTACCCATGCACAAGAAAAGTAGTTGAAAATGAGTAAAAAAAATTAAAATCATGAAAGATCCATTAAGAACCAGTCCGTCCACTTCCAACACAACTGCATCCCTCCCTCTTCCTCACCCATCCACAGAAGGCCACTGCTCCAGTTCTAGCTCAAGCTTGACTTTTGCCATCTGAACCCCTTCAAAATTCACCTGGTATGACGCAAAGACCATTAGTTTTAGACTCAGACCATGCCTGTGTTATGATCCCAGGTCCCTCATTTCACTTTAGACTTAGAGTCTGTGTGCCCCCTGGTGTGCTACCAACACTCCTTTCATCTAATTTAGTGCGTAAACTTGATGTTCTTAAAATGCTTCTCCAAACTGCAAACAAGTCAGTCAGGTTTGCGTCATTGGGCCACCTACCTCTCTGAGTGTTAGTTTCTTTACCTGTTGGGAATAATTATATATATCCACTCCAAATTTTTTTGCCTATATTTAAATAGGATAACTCACGAAAAGTGCCTGGTATATAGTAACTGCTCAACAGCAATCTACCAATTTGACCAAAATGATTGGGGTTTTGATTTGATTAGAAAACCTTGTTCCTCCTAGAAAGGAGCTATAAAACTCTCCATTCTAGTGACTGTCCTTCCACAGATTTTTAAATCTCTCACGGATTTAACAGCCAAAATATTTTCTTTTTTTTTTTTTTTTTTTTATTGAGCCAGAATCTCAGGCTGTTACTCTGGGTAGACTGTCGTGGCATCACAGCTCACAGCAACTTCAAACTCTTGGGCTCAAGCAATTCTCTTGCCTCAGCCTTCCAAGTAGCTGGGACTACAGCCACCCACCACAACGCCCAGCTATTTTTGTTGTTGTTGTTGCAGTTGTCGTTGTTTTAGCTGGCCCGGGCGGAGTTCGAACCTGCCAGCCTCAGTGTATGTGGTTGGTGCCTACCCACTGAGCTATGGGCACCGCCCCAAAATATTTTCTGACAACTACATATGTACCTGTCTCTCAGATTCCCCCATAAAATACTATGAAGGAATATAATCAACACAAGCCAACCCTGACCTGAGCCCAGGCATTTATCCATTCCTCTGTAGAAGGATAAGAAAGCATTTATTTTGCTAAAAGCTTTAAACTGCTCTTTACTTAAGTGGCTACTCAATGGCTGGAGGAATCTACCCATCTGCCCTGATAAAAGAGAGAGAACCCAGAAATGAAGGAGATGCTCCATTAATAATTTCCAAAGCTCAAACACACTGCAGGCCCTTGTGTCTCCCCTGGGTCATCCCAATGCTGGTATCCTTGTCGGCTTCCTTCCCACTTCAACAGCAAAGGGCTATTCTACAAGTGCAAAGTAGAGAACTCCTCCTAAAGTAACAAAACAAGCTTAATTACAAGGGCTCTAAATTTTTGCTCTTTATTTTGAAATAGTTGTAGATGTGCAGAAGGGTTGCAAAATAGTAGAGAATTCCAATGTGTCCTTAACTCAGCTTCCTCCAAGGGTAACCTCTTGCATAATCACAGTACAATGATCAAAACTAAGAAATTGGTAACATCTCTTTTTTCTTTGGGGTAAATACCTACTAGTGGGATTTCAGGATCAATTGGTAGGTCTACTTTTAGTTATCTGAGAGATCTCCGTACTACTTTCCATAGAAGTTGTACTAGTTTGCCGTCCCGTCAACATTATGTGAGTGTTTCTTTCTCTCCACATCCACACCAGCAACTGTTGCTTTGGGACCTTATGATCTGGGCTATTCTAATTCTAATTAGGCTATTCTATTAGGGATATCTCAATGTGGTTTTAATTTGCATTTCTGGGATGACAGCATTTTTTTCATGTGTTTGTGAACATAAACACACTTGTCCTCAAATGTTTATAGCAGCACAGTTCACAATTGCAAAGATGTGGAAACACCACAAGTGCGCTTCAACCTGTGAATGGATTAACATACTATGGCATAGGTATACCATGGAATATTACTCAGCCATAAAAAGATGGAGCTTTTCTATCTTTTGTAACAATGTGAATGGAATTGGAGACCATTTGAAGTCTCTGAAGAATGAAAGAACAAACATTACCTGTACTCAACAGTATGTTAGAATGAACAGATAACACCTACATGCTCACACGAGAGGCAAACTCAATGAAATTCAAAGGGAGGGGAAGACGTCTGGTAAATTCCCACCCTGCAGGTACACTGCACAGGTATGATACACACTTCCTTAGTGAAGAACGTACCTTCAACTCAAACTTTAGCCTTACAATAACAAACTATGTAACCTAACCATAGGTATCCCCCATCAATCTGAAATTATTAAAAAAACTAAAACCTTAACCTCAGTACCATACTATTAACTAAACCATAGATGATTCAGGTGTCACCAGCGTTTCACTAAGGCCCTTTCCGCTCCAGGATCCCACCCAGGACCCTCTGCATCTAGCTGTCTTGCCTCATTAACCTCCTCCATTTGGCAGGTACAACTGCTTTTCAGTTTTCATGACCTTGACACTCTTGAGGAAGTGTCTGGGTCCAGCACTGGTCAGGTGTTCTTAGAATATCCCTCCTGTTGGCTTGTCTGAGGGCTGCTCACAATTAGATTGAGGTTCTCCAGGTTTGGAAAGAACACCACAGAGCGGGTGGGCATCTTCAGATGACGCTCATCATGCCAGGATAAGTTGTTACCAGTGATATTCGACTCCATCACTTTACTTTGTTAAGCGTGCTCAGATTTTTCTAGTATGATGTAAATGTATTTGTAATTAATGTTTTCCCTTTGTTCTGAACAAACATTATGCAAACATCTTATTTCTCCCCTGATTTTAGCAACCATCAGTGGATCCTGCCTGTAGCAATTGTTAGAACTCTGATGTTCTAATGGTGATTGTCTACGTTTCGCATCCTTTCTACATCTATTAACTGGAATTGTTTTGTAAGGAAGAATTGTCCTTTTATTTTGTACTCAGTCATCAGTATGCACTTATGAATATTTATCTCCTTCTTTGAATTACAATCCACTGCTGTTATTTATTTTGTTATTCAGATTGTACCAGTTTTGTCCATTTGGCATCAGCTCCTGTGTCCTTTTAACATATCCTCATATTTTCATTTATTTTATATTATATTATGTTGTTTTTAGCTCTTACTGTCCAGCATCACTAATGCTCCAAGTTCAGCTGTTTCTCCTAGACAGGGACCACAATTTTCCCCTAATTTACTTAATTCAGTGGGTACACTTAAAGTTCTCAGATTAGTGGTACTTTACCTACAAGAACTACTGCATTTGAGAAACCACTTATCCCTTCCAAATCTAGTTGTTCCTTCCAGTTTAACCACATAGCACTTTGTGTCTGTTTCTACGAGAAAATATCTTAAAATATGAATTAAGACAGTTTATTTCTGTTTCTCCATTTACACTCCTCAAGGGCTGAAACTTTCACTTATAATTTTATTCAAAAGATTATTTCTTGGGAATTTGCTGTGCCATGGAGATACCAGGGAGAACAAGACAGACCCGGTCTCAGCCCTCGACTTCCTGACACAAGGTCCAAAACAGTCAGCAGCAGTGCCCTCTTGGAGTAAATGTTGGAAGAACTACCCATGGCCATGACTACCGTGGAAATCACCTACAATTACTCTGCCCGTATTTTAACAAAAAGGAAATCACTTCAATGTGTGACTCATGACTCAGGTCCTTATTACCCATATTCTGAAATTCCATGGAAAACTACCATTTTCATCTATTTTCCTATTACCATCTCTCAGGGATTTATTATCTATTGAGAAACTTGTTTGCTTAGCAAATAAGTGCTGAGGATATGAAGACAATAATGCAAGTGGTGATTCCCCAGAGATAGCATTATTTTATGAGCCCTTTCCCTGAGCTACCCTGAATTTCATTATTCAAGGAAATCAGAAAATGTCCTGGTAAGAGCAATAATGGACTATTATCTGTTCCTGTTTCTGTAAAATCACTATGCTGGGTCCATACAGACAAAGCACAGTGTTTGTATATTTCAAACAGGACAGATCCGAAATTAAGGACATACGGGGAAGATTAACTTCCCTTCAAAGTACAACCAAAAATTCTCCACCTCAAAAGAGAAATTTGCTGCAGAAGTTACATACGAAACAGATAATCAGACAACCTGATGGATTTCTTCTGTCAAGCCGCATTACAGAGGAACGTTACCTCAGAGCTTAGAGAGTGTTACTTTTGATGAGGGGAAATATGTAAACTTTAAAGGCACCATGTTTTCAAACTTCTACCATTTTAGTCTTTATCATAAGCAACAAAATTAAATCTGGCTTACAATGCCATCACTGAATACTTCCAGGGTTCCTATATTTTGAAATCAGTTTTAAATTACATATAGTGCACCTGAGACTAGTAACAGAGAATAACCTGCCATTTTATGGAAATTATACTTCAGTTCTAGTTAAGTGTGAATAAGGAAGATGCCACCAACTTTATGACATGATTACCTCTCTTGGAGGGAATAAAACATATCAACTACATATGAAACCAGAGTTTCTCTAGTGACACGGATTTGCTTAAGGTGAAACTTCATTTGGACCAATAAGCTATTATGCAACGCAGCAGAGAAGGGGTTTTAAAAAGTGTGCAATTAAGACCAAATGTATCAAAAATCTGCTGGTCTTATCCTGTACCCAAGTGAATCTATTCTTTTAGAAAGGTAATGGAAATATCAAAATTTGAGAACCACTGAAATATAAACAAAAGTCCAATGACCTTCGTTTTTATTCAAAGTGTGTGAATGTGTGGGTATGGAGACAAGAAACGATGTTGACCAATCACTCAAACTACCAGAAAATTATTATTCATTTATATAATATAGTAACAGCTGCTCTGGGATGGAATCACTGGTATTATCACATGACAGAAACAACTATAAAACCGGACCAAATATATAAGACAACTGTCCTCAGGCATCAGACAATGAGAAGCACAGGATCAAGTCCTTAAAAGAAAAGAAATTCCACTTAAAGCCATATTCACCTCAGATTTCTGCCTGGAAGCACTTTCCAGAACAAACCAGCTCCCCCCTAAAAAAAAAAAAAAAAAAAAAAACCTAACCATATGACAGAGATCAAGAGGAGGGCAGCTGTCTCACTGAATTAAGAAGAGGACATCAGAGTTCATTCCTGCTGAGGGTGACTGGATTTTGTGCGACAAGGTGTTGGAATTTAAAGAGCTTTGTAAAGTAGGGGCCTCAGAACAATGTGCAGAGGTTTGCCTCAGTTCTTTGGCCAAAAGCTGGGCTGTGGATATGCAGAATGAACTTCCACCATGCTTAGCTGGGAGAGGCTGTGAGGGGGTGAAGGCAGAACAGAGATACAAAGGTTGAAAAGTCCTTAGATACATCAGCTGAGCCAGCGTAGACTTCTCAGAGTATCTCTAGAACATCCATTTGGGAACTAGAGGTAATTTCGTAAGAATTAAGAAAGGCAATTTCTTAAGAATTAAGTCCACATCCTAGAATAAGGGTTATTTGCTAAGACTAAGGACAAACCAAAAATAGGGTTTGAATAAGAGGTAATTTCTTAAGAATTAAGTTCACAACCTAGAATAAGGGTTATACGCTAAGACTAAGGACAAACCAAAAATAAACTCACCCTAAAAAATCCTAAAGTGAGCCCTGACAGAATCAAGAAGCTCCTGTAACAATGTAATAACCTGCCAGAACAGTCTTCAGCATCCTTTAAAGACACATACTCCAGACTCCTTTCAATATCCAGGCATTATTTACAGTGCATACCATATAATAAGAAATACTAGACATGTAAGTGACTCGTAATCAAGGGAAATAGAGGTCAAAAGAAGTGAAGGAAACCAAGATAGTAGAATTAGCAAACAAGAAGTTTAAAAAAATTATCAGTAATACGTGTAAGGATTTTTTAAATATACATATAAGTACATTGAGATACCAAATAATGTAAACAAATAGAAACTATTTTTTAATAGCACAAAATAGAAAATCTTAAATTGAAAATTACAACATTTGAAAGAAAAACAATTGCCAAATGAGCTTAAAGCAGAGCAGAATATGCATTACAAAGGATAAATAAACTTGAAAGGAAATCAATAGAAATCATACACAGGGACAGAGAGGGAAACAAAAGATTGTCCTAAAGTAACAGAGCTCCAATCACATTTGGAAAAATACGAAGCAGTCTAACATACACATAATTGGTGAATTTCTGAAGCAGAGGAGAAAGAGAATGGGATAGAAAATGTATTTAAAGAAATTACGACTGGAGGGAAGTGCCTGTGGCTCAGTGAGTAGGGCGCTGGCCCCATATACCGAGGATGGCAGGGTCAAACCCAGCCCCAGCCAAACTGCAACAAACAATAGCCGGGCACTGTGGTGGGCGCCTGTAGTTCCAGCTACTCGGGAGGCTGAGGCAGGAGAATCACCTAAGCCCAGGAGTTGGAGGTTACTGTGAGCTCTGACTCCACAGCACTCTACCAAGGGCAATAAAGTGAGACTCTGTCTCTAAAGAAAAACCCCAGAAATTACAATTGGAAATATAACTATAGGTCCAAAAATTTCAGCAAACTTCAAGCAAAATACATACGAAGAAAAACCATCCTGAACATAGAATAGCCAAGTGGATGAAATCCAAAAATAAAGAGAAAATCTTCAAGCAGTCAGAGAAAGATGGCCCATTATATAGAAAGGGACAACGATAAGGAAGACTGTTAACCTTCCATTAAAAAAAAAAAAAAATGGGTGGAAGGTAAAAAGAAATGTAATGACTTCTTAAAGTATTAAAAATGTTAAGTAAAAAATTTATGTAAAATATCCTTCCTAAAAGAGGGTTAAGAAACACATTTTCAGAGAAACAAAAGGTGAAAGGATTTGTTACCAATACATTTACACCACTAGAAATGCTAAAGTTAATTCTTCAAACTAGAGAGGAGGAGTGAAATGCAAATCTACAGAACAGTGTCAGACAAATGTGTAGGTAAAATAAAAACCTACACTTTCAGATGGTGGACAGGAAGGACATTCAGCTCAGCTCTCCTGGAACAACAGGAGTTATTGTTAAAAACAAATTTTTTTTTAATTTTAGACAGTCTCACTATGTTGCCCTCAGTGGAGTGCTGTAACGTCACAGCTGACAGCAACCTCTAACTCTCTTGGGCTGAGCGGTTCTCTTACCTCAGCCTCCCAGGTGGCTGGAGCTGCAGGCGCCCATCACAGTAACAGACTGTTTTTTTTTTTGTTTGTTTGTTTTGGTTTTTTTTTGAGACAGAAGCTCAAGCTGTCCCCCTGGGTAGAGTGATGTGGCATCACAGCTCACAGCAACCTCCAACTCCTGGGCTCAAGCGAGTCTCCTGCCTCCGCCTCCCAAGTAGCTGGGACCACAGGTGCCTACCACAACACCCAGCTATTTTTTTTTTTTTAGTTGCAGCCATCATTGTTGTTTGGCGGGCCCTGGCTGGATTCGAACCCACCACCTTAGGTGTATGTGGCTGTGACCTTAGCCACTTAAGCCACAGGTGCCGAGCCCAGACTGTTTTTTGGTTGTGGTTGTCATTGTTGTGTGGCAGGCCCTGGGCTGGGTTGGAGCCCACCAGCTCTGGTGTATATGGCTGGTGCCCCGGCCACTGAGCTCTGGGTGCCATACCCTCCTCTTCCTCTTATGGTTGCTAAGATTGTGTACATCAGGCTATTCAAGTTTTATTCTGTTTTTGTTTATTTTTATTGTTAAATCATGTTTGTGCACATTAATACTATCATGGGGCACAGTGTGTTGTTTCCATATACAATTTGAAATACTTTCATCCAGTTGTTTTTGGTTTTGTTTGTGTCTGATTTTTTTGTTTGTTTGTTTCAATGTACCTTGTGTTCTGCTAAAACCTCAGGTTGGCTATTTTCCCTAACTCCAATTTTTACATTCAACAAGAGCAAAGGGGAGTAGGGGATGACAGCCAATGGAAGCCAGCTTTCAACAGAAGCTCCTGTCCAGAGGGAGAGAGAATGTCCGGAAAGAATCCAACAAAACTGAAAGGTGGGAGCTGAGCTGAGAGAAGAGATAGATAATTTCACATCATCTCTGCTGAGGCAAGCTGCAACTCTAAGGAAACGAATTTCAGGTGCAGAACCTGCACCAGAGAGGACATGTGTCCATCCCTTCCCCCAAGAGAGCTGATTGCTTGCTTGCTGTGAGATCTCTCCTAGTGAGTGGTGAACTGAGATCCTCTTCTCTTACCCCACAGGACTGAGTTGCTGGAAGCTGGGACTCCTTCTCATATTACTCAAAGCAATTTACAAATTTAATGCAATCCCTATCAAAGCACCACCATCACACTTTAAAGATCTGGAAAAAATAGTACTTCATTTTATATGGAACCAGAAAAAACCTCAAATAGCTAAGACATTACTCAGAAATAAAAACAAATCAGGAGGAAACACACTACCAGACTTCAAACTATACTATAACTTTATAGTGATCAAAACAGCATGGTATTGGCACAAAAATAGAGAGACAGATGTATGAAATGGAACTGAGAACCAAGAGATCAACCCAGACACTTATTGTCATTTGATCATTGATAAGCCCATCAAAAATATAAATTGGGGGAAAGATTCCCTATTTAACAAATGGTGCTGGGAGAATTGGCTGGCGACTTGTAGAAGACTGCAACTGGACCCACACTTTTCACCATTAACAAAAATTGCCTCTCACTCCATAAAAGATTTAAACTTAAGACATGAAACTATAAAGATTCTTGGAGAGAGTGTAGGAGAAACACTTGAAGAAATTGGCCCAGGAAAGTACTTTATGAGGAGCCCCCCCCCCACCCAGGTAATTGAAGCAACACCAAAAATACATTACTGGGATCTGATCAAACTAAAAAGCTTCTGCACAACCAAGAACACAGTAAGTAAAGCAAGCAGACAGCCCTCAGAATGGGAGAGGATATTTGCAGGTTATGCTTCTTACAAAGGTTTGATAACCAGAATCCACAGAGAACTCAAAAACTTATTAATAAGGAAAGAATAAGTAGTCCTATTGCATTGTGGGCAAGGGCCTTGAACAGAAGCTTCTCTGAAGAAGATAGGCACACGGTTCACATAACAGAATCCCAAAACTACAGATATTGGCATGGATGTGGAGAAAAGGGAACACTTCTGCACTGCTGGTGGGAGTACAAGTTAATACATCCCTTTTGGAAAGAAGTATGGAGAATACTGAGGGATCTAAAAGACTTGCCATTTGACCCTTCAATTTCTTTACTAGGTATATATCCAAAAGACCAAAAATCACTCTATAACAAAGATATTTGCATCAGATTGTTCACTGCAGTTCAATTCATAATAGCCAAGTCATGGAAGAAGCCCAAGTGCCCATCGATCCATGAATGGATTAATAAATTGTGCTATATGTATACCATGGATGGAGGTGGAACATATCCTACTTAGTAAAGTATCTCAAGAATGGAAGAAAAAATATCCAATGTACTTAGTACTATTATGAAACCAATTTACAATCACTCACACTTTCATGTGAAGAATAGATCACAACTATGGCCCGAGATGAAGGAGAGAGGAGGGGGACATGGGAAGGGAGGGGAGAGGTCAGATTGAGGGAGGGTGAATGATAGGATCACACCTATGGTGCATATTGCAAGGGTACATGTCGGATCTATTAGTATAGAGTATAAATGTCTTAACACAATAAGTAAACCAGATGAGGTATATATTAACCAGTGTGATGTAAATGTTCCTTATTTTATATGAAATCAGGATATTGTACCCATAAATGCATTGATGTATACATGATCCATGTGTTTATGATTTAATAAAAAATAGAAAAAAAACACTTTATTCTCTTAATGTTTTATAAACGAAACTAATAACATAGGACTGTATGAAATGTATAACATATGCAGAAGTAAAATATACCAAATAATAGGACGGTACAAACGGGATATACTATCGTAATGTTCATACATTTTTACAAATCGTATAATATATGCAGCATAAAATTTATCATTTTCACTATTTCAAAGGGTGAATTCTGTGGCATTAAGCACATTCCCATTGTTGTGCAACCATCACCGCCATCCACCTCCAGAACAGTTTTACGTTCCCCAACTTAAACACAAACTCTCCATTCCCTCTTTCCCCTAAACCCTGGAAACTAACTATATTATTTCCTGCCTCCATGAATTTTACTATTCTAATATCTTATATAATTGAAATCAATGCAGTATTTCTTATTTTTCATTTGTGACTGGCTTGTTTGAGGTTCTAATTTCCCTCCTTCCCAGGCTGAATATCACTCTGTTGCACACGCTGTCCGTCCATTCATCAGTTGGTGGACACGTGGGCTGCTTTCGCCATCTGGCTATTGCGGATAAGCCTACTATGAATCTAAGTGTACAAGGATCTCTTCAACTCTCTGCTTTCCTTTCTTTTGGATATATACCCAGAAGTAAAGAGAAACTTTCTTAATGATAAAAGGTGCAATAATGTACTTAATAGGAGAGTTCCAACCAACTTGGTCAACCAACTTGACCAAACTGATACATAACACAACAAATGAAAAATAAACATCATCAAAATTTCATGGGATGCTTACCAAAAATAGACTATGTTACATGCTATAAAATGTCTCAGAATATTCCAAAAGATTGAAATCTTACAGTGTATATATATTCTCTGAACACAACATAAATTAGAAACCAATAATAAAGCAGATATCAAAAAATATCAAATATTTGGAAACTTAGCAACACGCTTCTGCATAAGCCTTAAGTCAAAGAAGTAATCACAAGGAAAATCTTAAACTATTTGAACTGAATAAATATGAAGACATCATAGAACGCATTGTCTAGGGTACATCTAAAGCTATGCTTAGAGGCGATAATACAGGTGGAAATTCTTAAAAATGTCAGTAAAATATATTTCTAGAAAGACACCACTTACTAAAACTGACACAAAGAGAAATAAATATGTGACTATCCATCCGATATTGAATTTGTCATTTAAAACTTTCCCCCAAAAAGAAAATTCCAGGCCAAAGTGGTTTATACCCTACACTTCATTCCAGATAGATTGCATACCGAAATATGAAGTGTAAATTGAACCAACAAGGATAACTTCAGAGGAGAGTTTGGAGTTAGAATTTTTAACCAGGACCTAAAAAGTACTGCTTATAAGGAGTAACAAAAATAAATTGGGCTTTGTTCAAATTAAAAATTTCTGTTATCAGAAAATCCCATTAAGAGCATGGAAAGGAGCGGGGAGGGGGAGGGGGACATATGGCAGAAGCAGGGGGCATGAGGTGGGATCTCACCTACTGTGCACATGGTGAGGGTGGATAACACGCCCCCTGGGGAGAAGGTCTTCTACAAATGGAACTTTCCCCTGCAAGTGAGAACAATGTAACCTAAAAAGTGTACCCTCATATTAATCTGAAAAAATTAAAATACTCAAAAAAAAAAAAAAGCATGGAAAGGCAAGCCCCAGAGAAAAGGTATTTGCCACACATATCACTGGCATAATGTCCATATCTAAAATACAAAAAGAACTCCTACAAATGAGTAAGGGGAAAAGACAACACAACTTTTTTTTAATGAATAACAGAATTGAATAGTCACTTCATAAAACAGGAAAAGCCAATAAACATATTAAAAATCATTCACCATGGGCTCAGTGCCCATAGCACAGTCGTTAGGGCGCCAGTCACACACACCAAGACTGGCAGGTTCCAACCCGGCCCAGGCCAGCTAAACGATGACAACTGCAACAAAAAAATAGCCAGGTGTTGTGGCGGGCACCTGTAGTCCCAGCTACTTGGGAGGCTGAGGCAAGAGGATTGCTTAAGCCCAAGAGTTTGAGGTTGCTGTGAGCTATGATGCTACAGCACTCTACCAAGGGCAACTTAGTGAGACTCTGTCCCCCCCCCCCAAAAAAAATCATTCACCATCATTATTTAGCAGAAAATGTGAGTTTAAACCATGGTGATAAACAGTGGTTGTTTGCAGTTACATCTATCTATTCCTTGCCCTTCTGGGGGTATTAAATCCCCTTTATGAAACCACCTCTCCTCAACTCTCAGCTGCATAACTTGGGCGGGATTCATCTCAACTGTAACTCTAGGAATTAAAGTGGATTAACATGTACCACATTTCCCAGGCCACACAATGCTGTGCTTAGTTTTTGTTGCTTGAATGAAACTTAATCAGGACCAGTGAAACGCAAAAACATTGTTGCTGCAGCTTCAAGTAAAGTAAAAACTCTTCTCTCTTCAACTGTAACTACCAGAGAGACTTTTTCTCCCCCCCCCACCCCCCCCCCACCATCAGTGGTGCTCAACCTTCCTAATGTCACATTTTCATTGTTACAAAGGGGTCGCAACCCACAGGTTGAGAACCGCTGCCCTGTATGATAGCAAGCTACAATCTAAAATCTAGAATTACTACAATTAAAATTACTACAGCCTGGAACTTAAAGATGGTCAAAGGCTGATAGTGATGAAGCAGGTGGAATGGGAGAGGGAGAGAGACATTTCCTTTGGTGCCTCTATTAAGAAAGTGAATCAAACTTCACCTGAAGCTACTCCTATTCCTGATCTTTTCGGACATGTCAACGACAATGTCTTTATGTTACATAAGCCACCTCGTGCTGATTTTCCTTGGCCGTGACATACAGTCCTGATGGATGATATGGTTACTACATGTTAGTGCTTTCCAAGGTGCCAGAGAACATGCTAGCTACCCCACATCTGTGATATCTAAACTTCGACAAGGCTAAAATAGGTTCTGATGACCCCACTGTCGCTGGTGAGTCAGAGATGGCGAGTGGTCAGAAATTGATATCCGACGCATACGTCTGGCTCTTCCCCCGCAAGGCCTTTGACTCAGGAAAGTCCTGCCAACCAGTAGATGGAAAGTACATCAGCATTTGAGCCGCCTGAGCAAGCGCGGCCTGGAGAGCTAACAGTCGCGTCATTTCCTTCAACATAAGGACTACGAAGAGCCTGATCACGTTTTATTGTTTCAAAGCAAATGGCAAAGAGTGAAGTATCTTTAATAAAAAAAAAAAGTACTTGGCAGATATTCTCAGGGTGTGCATTTTTTTCCTTCCTTTTAAGCTAAGATAAAAACAGCCCAGCGCAAGCGGCAACCTAGAGCTGCTGTCCTGCTTCGTGGCTCAAGGACAGTCATGATCTGCCCCGTGACCCACTTACCATAAAGGGCAGAGAGAGCAGAGACCTAAGTCACAGGCCTCTCCTGGCTGCCTGCTGCAGGGCCCAGCACAGGCATGTCACCTGGTCACTTTGATCTCCTGGTCCTTCACAAGCCTCCTCTGAGCACCGCCCTTTAAAGGCCCGGAGTTACTTCCCGAGTGGAGATATTCTGATGGTGGCCTGGGACAAACTATTTAAAAGCCACTTTTGTTATGAGGGGATAGGAAAAAAAAAAGAAGAGGTCAGCTTTTCTGTAAAGATTCTGACAACAGAGAGGGAGGCAGGCTCTGGATGGTTTATCAGAATAGGAAGCTAAGCAACCGGGTGCCTACGTGTGGGCACAGTTTTCCAAATTCGCAGATTGGCATTGTTGAGCTCTTTTTTAATATTAGTTCCTTTTATTTTAAAATTATAAAAATACTACGTTTATCATAGGAAGAAGTGAGAAGACAAACAATAAAAAGTAAAAGTTATAATCCCCTGTAATATCACTATTCGGAGATAAGTCCTGTCAGCTCTGAATATTTTCACACTTGTATGTTTAACTTTATTTTGTCACCCAAAAAAGTAGAAATAATAGTTTTGCAAGCTCTTTGCACTACTTGACATCTTTCATATCAATAAATAGTCTTTTACAATGTGGCATTAAGGACTAGGCAGATGACCTATTACATACATGTTGTCATAATCAATTTAAACAATCCCATTCTATTGAATGGTCAGATGGTTTCCAAACTTTCAACCTTCTGTGGAACATTTTATTTCTACCTTTGTCAGATTATTTCTGTTGGATAAATGCCTAGAAATGAATTTTCTGAGTCAAAAATATACATTGATAAGACTTTTAGTGCATATTCCTATTCATTCTCCTGAAAATTTGTACAAGTGCACATTTACAGACCCAATCTTACGGTGTTACCCAGCCACTTAGGGCCCTAAGCACCTCTTCTCTTTCCACCCAGGGTTCTTCACAATTTATCTTAATTCTTAATAGAAGCAGCAGGGATGGGAATGAATGTTTATAAGCCCTTTTTTACTTAATCAATGAACTTGCCTAGCTCAGTCCCACACCTCAGGGATTATCTCTCTATTCCATGCTCCCCTCCTTCTCCAGAAAGAAGAAATCCACATCTCTTAAACACCGGTAAGTATAAAATATGTCTGAGTATTTATAAGTGGATGAATGAAGCACAGGCGTGATTTAACCCAGACCTGTCCCACCCCAAAGGCCTTTATTACAGACATCTCCTGGGATGCCTACCAAGTCAGACAGAGTGCCCCTTCTAGAAACAGCCTGTGTCACAGCAGGGGAAGCCCCTCACCTAACTTGGACAACCAAATTCTCCTGGGAATTTGGAATCCAAATGGGAGAGGGAAGCTCTCAGAGCTGGACTGTATCATTACAGGCCTCTCAAACCCCAATGCTGCCCTATTCCCCCACCCTCTTTTTTTTTTTTTACTTAAGATCCCCAGCATCTGATTTTATTACATACGACCAGTGAACCTTTATCTTAATCAATGTAACTGCAGGTGACGGCAAAGCCTTAGGAAAAGAAAATTAACTACTTGTCACCACCAAACATGGGGAGCTTCTAGTATGCAAACCCGCCTCAGAAACAAGAACCAGTTGCTGGTGGCAGACTGCTGATAGCAAAGTTCCAGATGTCTTGTTATCAGAAACGCTATGAAAATGTGGGCATAAAAATTGCATAAATTTTAGACAGCTCAGAGGACTGTGATTTAATTGTTCTTTCCCCATATGTTACAAAAGAACAGTCTGTGTAGCTCTGGATGTGTGGCACACCCAACGGTGGCTAAGTGAATTTTCCTATCAAAGAGGCTGGAGAAAGTTCAACTATTTCTTTGAAACCCTGCAGGTAGAACTCAGACCTTCTGGAGACTAAATGTGCAAACTGACTGTCCTTGAATAAACCTACCGAAAGTGAAAAGACTTGAGCTATTGCTTCTTGTTAATGTTTTATGATTTTTTTAATGGCTGCAGGTTTATGGAGAATGGAGTTAAAATCGTTGGAAACAGGGAAGAGGAACCATTTAGAAAAATCAAAAAGCTGACTCATGTATGAAATCCATCTTCTGCCGCTTCTTCCCCCAAACGTTCCTTGGCTTTACCCTTTCTCTCCTTTTCCATCAGCATCGCCCAAATCTGGCCCGTATCACCTGCTCCCCAAATTAAGGTTCCGACTTCTGCGGTCCAGCTGCTCCCCTCTCCACAGCCGTCATTTACAATTGTGCCAGACACATTTTCAAAACTCTTGATTTTTCAGGCCTCTCTCTTATTCAAAAATCTACCGAAGGGAGACTCTAAAGGCCCTGAGGGAAACGACTGGGCTCAGAACAAAGGCTTCAATCCCGGCTCCACAGAACCTCGGCTATGGGAATTAACACAAGCAAATTAACACTCTGAGCCTCTGTATGCTCATCTGTAACTGGTGATGCACCATTACAGATAAACGGTGTTTTACAGCAGAACGTCCATAACTGACCACCTCCCCACATTGACCATCTCAGGTCGGCCTTATTTCATAGACCAGACATGCACCAGCACCACATGTATGTATCTATACAGTAGACCTAGTTCCTTATGTTGATCTCCTCTCTATGTTGACCAGTTTGTTATAGTCCCTTGGGAGGTCAACTTATAGAGGTTCTACTATATTTGTAAAGAGGCTGGCCCTCAGAAAGCACTCAATAAATGTTGCTTCACTTTCCCCTATTAAGCTTACAAAGCTTCTGATTCTGGCCCAGCAAGGCTCTCTACGTCCTATCTCTACCCTCCATGTCCAACTGTGTATCCCCCCCCAGAATGAATTCCCTGCCCCAACAAGGCTCTGTCCCCTCTTTACCACCATTTCCACCTCTCTCCCTTCACTTAAGTCCATGTGCACTCCTTCTCCCCCCACAATTATGCTCACTACAAATTTTACTCCATGCTTCAAATCCTTTCAAATCCAGCTCAAGTTCCATCCTCTGCATCTTCCTTAGTCACCAAGATGTTCTAAATTATGTAGTAGATAGAAATTTTTCAGGCCACAAAATCAGCTGTCTAGAAATTTAACTCTGTCTTTTTACAATTAAATATGATTGCTATCTCAAGCTCCCTTATCAGCTAGAAATAGCAATTTAATCTTAGTTACATTCGGTCTTTCTTGAGACACAGCCTCAAGCTGTAGAGCACCATGGCATCACAGCTCACAGTAACCTCCAACTCTTGGGCTTAAGCGATTCTCTTGCCTCAGCCTCCCAAGTATCCCAGGGCACCTGCCACAACACCCAGCTATTTTTTGGTTGTAGTTGTCATTGTTGTTTGCCAGGCCCGGGCTGGATTCGAACCTACAAGCTCTGGTGTACGTGGCTGGTGCCTTAGCCACTTGAGCTACAGGTGCCAACCCTCAGATTCCTCTTCTTTTAAGAATTATATCTACATTCCAGAGAAGCCCACAGAGTGCTGGGTTGGAGATGGGCAAGGTGCATCTTATGACCATGGCACTGTCCACTCTCCCTGCCGATACCTGCTGAGATGTGCATTCCCCACTGACCCATCACCACAACCTTCCCCACATACATTGGTTTGGGGGCTTGAGCTCCCTGTGGTCACTAGTTCTACAGGCTAACATCATAGGCTGCAGCTTGTCTTCAAAGCCTGGTTAAGTCAACTTGGGTCACACTTTGAGCCTCTCTGGGATGGTAGTAAATGAGGCTATCTCAGGCCTCTTTGTCTAGATACCCGCCACAGCTATCTCCTCACCAATGCCCTCTAACTCCGCTAAGATGGATGACTCCTAAGTCTCCAAACAGGAAGATAGCGTTCAGCTCCCTCTGTCTCAGGTCCTGTAATCATAGGGATTCACATGTCCTCAGCCACACAGGGCTCAGTAGAAGGTATATTACCCCTTATCAGATGCCCACACTAGTTTCTAACTCTATTGCTCTTCTTATCAAGTCTCTTCTCTTCTCCCAGAAAGAATTTATCCCTTTTCATTTGGGGAAAAAAAAAAAAAAAAAACTGATTCTAACAAATTTCTAGTTTTCTAAATTCAAAGAATCTATCTCTAAGTCCTTCAGAGTTTTGACTTTTCAAACTCTCAGATAGAAAAACTTTTGCTTTTTATCTACTGGCTCTCTCATGAGTTTTAGAAGTCTGCTAGGGAACACAAAAGCTGAATGCTGACCCACCCCTTTCCTGAAGCTGGAAGCTTAGGTTGCTCTAGCTACCACCTGAAACAAATAGGTTACAGTACAAAGAGAAATATCAGGAACAAAAAATAAATAAATAAATGAAGTGTTTAGTTGCAGGGAAAAAAGAAGTATCAGGAATAAAAAGAACGTTGGGCCAGGCATGGTGGCTCAGGCCTCTAATCCTAGAACTCTGAGAAGCTGAGGCAGGAGGACTGCTTGAGGTCAAGAGTTCAAGACTAGACTAAGCAAGAACAAAACCCTATAATTATAAAAAAAATACAGAAATTAACCAGGCATGGTGGTATATGCCTGTAGTCCCAGCTACTTGGTGGCTGAGGTAGAAGAATCACTTGAGCCCAGGAGTTGGAGGTTGCAGCGAGCTATGACAATGCCACTGCACCCTAGCCCAGGTGACTATCTAAAAAAAAAAAAAAAAAAAACTTAAAAAAA
>NW_003852481.1:1206761-1221968 GCF_000181295.1 Otolemur garnettii | reverse complement strand
AACAAAGTATTTAATAGAAATATGAATGTTAATGCCAGGGGGACAGCTTGAGGCACTGTCTCTAAAAAAAAAAAAAAAAAAAAACATGAAAACATTGGTTAGTATAAAACATCACCCCATCACATTTGTCAGAAGCCCCCTCCTCCTTGCCTTCACTTCCACACTTCTATCTTTCTTAACCTACCTAATTTCCATATTTCTGTAGCCCCTTAGTACTCTACTTAGATACCACTTCCTTTTCAAAGCTTTTGCCTGCTCTATCCATTTCCATTGCAATCCCAAAATTAGGTGAAGTGTTCATCCTAATGCATTCATAGACAGAATTCTAAGATGACCCTCTCCCTCGCCTGTGAATATGAGACACCTTTACCATAATTACATTACACAGCAGAAGGGATTTTGTCAGTGTAATTAAGGTTACTAATCAGTTGACTGTAAGTGAATCAGAAAAGAGTTTATATGCATCACACTAGCCCTTTAGAAGCAGAGTTCCTCGGACTGGTTGCAAAAGAGGAAATACGAAATTTGGGGATAAAGGGGATTTGGTGGGCTGTCACTGGCCTGAAGATGGGAAAGGTCACATGGAAAGGACCTCAGAGTGGCTTCCAGGAGATGAAAGAGAATTATAGGCAGCATCCAGGAAGAAAATAGGGACTCCAATCCCACTCATAAGCTTAAGTAAATAAATTATACCAGTAATCAGTGAGCTTCGGGAGGAAACCCAAACCCCAGACGAGATGCAGTCTGGTTGATACCTTAATTTCAGACCAAGAATACAGCAAGGCCATGACCAGACCTCAGACCTACAAAAACTGTAATAAATTACACTACATTTGTGATCATTTGTTACACAGTAATATAAAATTAACCCTGTTACTAATCTGTATCATAATTACATTTCAATTTCTATTTACCCCCAAAAGAATGAAAGTAGCTTGTACATGCACCTGCTTCACATTGACATATAAGATTATCTTTGTTAAACTAGCTAAGTGAGGTAAATGAACAATTTTAAATAAAACACTTAGACTAGTGCCTCGCACATTATGTTTGGACTGTTACTACTGTTGTTGCCTAACTACCTAAGACATATTATAAACACAACAAACGTTGGTTGAGTGACTACATGACTGGAATCACCTCAAGTGAACTCCTATAGCATTTAAAGTTGATACCATAGAATTTCACTGGATTCAGAAAGCAGAAAATAAGCAGATGGAAATGGGTTGTTCTTCTGCATTGGATTCAGAAAGCAGAAAATAAGCAGATGGAAATGGGTTGTTCTTCCAACCAAGGGGAACATAAAAATGAAGTAGAGGTGAGAGTGTGCAAGGCCTGAACAAAAGACAAACTTAACAGACCAATTTGTCTAGAAAGGTAGGTTCCCATTAAATATAAATGAAAGTTGGGAAGGTGTTTGGTCCTATCATGGAAGACAATGAATGCCACACTCTGGAGTCTAGATATTTTCACCTAAAATGGGGAGCCATTGGTAGGTTTTTCACAAAAGATTGACATGGTAAACACAATATTTAGGGGGAAGATATGAGAATCTTCAGGATGTAATCAAGATGGCAGATTTTGGAAGGGACACCAGTTAAAAAGCCTGCACAGTGGTATGAATATTAGAGCTGAGACTATTATGTTGTCCATGTTAAGCCTCTACCATACAACTTATAATAGGGTCAGAGACAACAAGAAGGCCAAAGAAAGAGCTGTTGAAAGAGGCATTATTAAGGAAGAAACAGCTGCCCCATCCTACCAATCAAAGAATGGTCTTTGTCTCAATGCTGAGGATGTTCTGACCTTTTTATTCTGTCTTCACACCCACCCACTGATATTATCTATACAAATATTTCTTTAATACTCCCATGAAGCAGCCCTCAAGAGCTCACATTTTATTGAGAGAGACTAACTTCTGGCATCAGAGAGATATAACTGTGAATCCTCCAAAATACAAATTAAACTTGAGTATCCTCCTCTAAGGACATGAATTTTTAACAAATCGAGATGTCATTTTTTCAGCTTTTAGACTTTTGAAGTAAATTGCAATAAAATGTATCTGAATATAACTGAACTTTTCCAGAAACCATTATCCTTTCAAGAGATCAAGGCAGGAGAAGAGCCCAGCCAATGGCTGATGATGTTGCATAAGGACAAGACCTGGGATCTGACCAATCGCTTTGCCTGCACACATGGGCTGGAATTCCCTCTAGGGGAGAATCCACCCATGCCTCAACTAGCTCCCCAGAAATATAAGTTCTCCAAAGCAAGGTAAGGATTCTGGGAACTGACCAATAGTGTTGCCTGCACACTTGGGCTAGAATTCCCTCTAGAGGAGAATCCACCCATGCCTGAACTGGCTCCCCAAGAATACGAGTTCTCCAAATCGAGGTGAGGAGACTAGGACCTAAGCAATCCTATCTCTTTTCCCATGGGGAGCATCTCTATGGAGGTACACTGGCCTTCTCTTCCACACCCCCATTTGGAACCTGAAACAAAAACACATCTGTGCACTCTATGTCCGACTCCATCCAGGGTCTCTGCCCCTTGAGCACTGAAACAACCTCAATGGGTACTTCATCTGGCAAACTAAGGCCAGCTTGGTGTCCCTCCCATCCTTGACTCCTGCCATCCCATCATTATGCCCTGTCTCCTTTATTCTCATGCTGCTCCACTTTCCTCACTCCAATTACTACCCTAATATTCTAATCCTCTTCCAATCTCCCTCTCCCTAACCCTGTCTTCTCTATACCACAATGTTCTCAGCCTCTTCACAGAACAGTCTCTCCCCATCACCCTGTCACCAAAGGCTGGCTCATCCACAGAAGTACTGCTGCTTCTTCAGTTCACCACACCTCGGCATCTACCATGCTGCTCCCTGCCCCTCTTCCTCTGTTGCACTCCGGGACACCATCATTTCTCACTTCTGCAGCTGAGCTGTGACCTCATTAAGACGTTCAGGCCACTGACCCTTCATTTTCTCTAAACTGTAAGCTTCACTTCCTTCCCTAAACAGCCTAGACATTGTTACCCATAATTTAAACCTGCAATCACTAAACCTTGGGCCACAGACTGGTAACTGGTTCATGGCCTGTCAGAAACTGGGCCACACAGCAGGAAGTGAGCAGTTTCCCATCACTCCCAGACAGGACCATCTAGACCATCTAGTTGTAGGAAACAAGCTCAGGGTTCCCACTGATTCTGTATTATGGTGAGTCATATATTTCATTACATATTACAATGTAATAACAACAAAAAGAAAGTATACAATAAATATAACTCACTGTAATCATGCAGAAACCATCCTTCCACCATCCTCCCCAGAAAAATTGTCTTCCAAGAAACCAATCCCTGGATCCAAAAAGACTGGGGACTGCTGCTTCATTTTTTTTTGAGACAGTCTCACTATGTTGTCCTTGGTAGACTGGCGGGCATCACAGCTCACAACAACCTCAAACTCTTGGGCTTACATGATTGTGATTCTCTTGCCTCAGCCTCCCAAGCAGTTGGGACTACAGGTGCCCACCCCAACACCCAGCTACTTTTTCTTATTGTAGTTGTCATTGTTATTTGGCAGGCTCGGGTCAGCTCGAACCTGTCAGCTTTGGTGTATGTGGCTGGCACCTTAGCCGCTAAGCTACAGGCTCTGAGCCTGGGGACTGCTTCTTTAAACCACTCTTTGGCTAATGCTTGGGATGTTCTGACCTCTTTATTCTGCCACCATACCCACCCACTAAATCCCTTACCCTGGTTCAATACAATATTGGCCTTTTTTTGCTGGAAAATAGAAGGATCATGTCAACCATGGAAGGATCTGGTGAGCTGCTGGGCAATATTTTTTACCTCCCACTTTCAGTTCCTTAAAGTTATATCCTTTTACTGATCTATTTCTCAACTAGCCTTTGAGTTCATTACAAATAAAAACTAATTTTTAGCCCTGTATCCTTCCTGCCATAGCCTAGCTCATAGTTAAAATATTTTGCCTGAATTAAGAACTTTCTAAAGCATTTTCAGCTCAGAAACTCAGTTAACTACAAAGCCTTGTCTTTAGGCACTTCCTTTGCCGAGACTTGGGATTTTTTCCTCCAAACCTGAATTCTGCTTTCAGAAAAGGTCTTGCTTGGTGGCAGCAATGCTGCTACAACTGCCCATTAATTTCAGAGACACTCCTGTCCCTGAGTCGGTTGTAAAAAATCCCATGAGATACACGTGAGCATAGATGTATACTCCCAGGGTGTTATTTTCTACCCTAGTAAATACTCCACAAATTCCAAGAATATCACAACTAAACTACCTGAAGATGACTCTTCATTTGCTTTTGTCTGATAAAAGCATTAAGGTTTTAGCCATTGAAGCTGAGAGTATGCACTAAATTGTCTGTTGAGAAATAAGCCACATGAAGTTTAAATTTTTGTTGAGAGAGAAAATGTAAAATCTATAGGCCTACTATTTTATTTTCAATTCTATTCACTGAAACAAAAATAAACAATAAAAACAGAAAAACTCAATTTAGGGTCAAAAGATCTAGGTTTAAATCCTAACCAGGACCCAAAAAACCTACTTACTTTCTCAAAACTTGGATTTTCCCTCTGCCCAAGGGTGATATTCAAATCCTTACTGATTGCAGAGGCACTGATTCAATGGAACCAAACCAGCTTCAATGCCAGAACAGGGTCCTGGCCGTGCCCTGTTGCCTGGGCACTAACCAGCTGGTTGTGTTGATCAATTCTGGGGAGATCCTCAGAGCTTAGTGGGGGAGACCAGATGAGAAGAAATGAGATTGCTTGAGATATAGGCAGTGACTATTTATCAAAGGCTTGGAAGTAATTTGATGTTTGAATAAAACATATAGCCACATTGGTGTGTACTTGCTGGATTTTAATTTTTTTTACTTTTTTAAATACCAATTTTATTTTTAAATGTCAGCCCTACAGGTCTGTGGGCCCGGCTTCTTATTTATTATATTCCCTAGTAACACACTGATATTTTCAGGAACTGTCTGTGATTATTCACTGAGACACTCACCACAAAAGCATTGGACCCAAAACTTCAGAATAGTGGACAATGCCTCCAGGCCAGGTTATCTCAGCTTCCAAGTGCCTTTGATCCACTCATATCCCGTAGTGGACAGTGTTTGAGAGTCATTTATTAGAGTGTTTGGACACTCCATTCCTTCTCCCAGCATTTGTACCCAATAAAAAGATTGACAACCCTCTCAGGAGCCAGCAGCCAGTGTCTGATGGCCAGTAGGAAACTCAATGAATGATCATTAAAATTTGTGCAGGTACCAATGGAGACCAGCTCTCCAGCTAAGGAGCAAGCTCACTGTGTTCTTGAATGACTTGTCCTGTCTTCTAGGTAGATTAAAGTCATTTTAACACCTAATTAAATGTTAAGAAATGTTCAGAATTAAGAGCTGTGCAAGAGTTGAAGAAGGATTTATCACCAAGTAGGACCAATAACCACTTTACAGGTGAGTATGCTGAGATCCACAGAGAATCATTTACCTGAGGCCATATTGCTATTAAGTGGTAGATGAGTTTGTCCTCAGAGAGCACATACTCTTTCCAGAATGTTCAAACTGTCTCCCATTAGACGTCTTAGCAAACAAATGAAGTGAACAGGTAATTAGACACAACTGAGACTATCTGCTAAGGACAGTAATCTATAAAAATAAAGCCCTAATTCCATCCGTGAGGACAGAACCATCACCCCCCCAATACTGTTGCATTGAGAATTCAGTTTTCAACATGAATTTTAGAGGAACACAAACATTCAAACCGTAATATCCCCCTTATTCAACTCAATTCTCCATACAGATGGCATTTCTTCAGAGAGTCCCTTTGAGATCATCCCATTAAAACAGAACCCTCTGGTCACATTCCACATTCTTACCCCAGTTTGTTGTACCTAGTAATATTCAACACTGTCAAACACTATTTTACGCACATATGGGAATATTTGCCTTCCCTCACTATTATAAAAGCTCCAGGAGGTGGAGCTTTGTCAGTTTTGTTCATGGGTATATCACCTGTGCCCAGAACAGTGCCTGATAAATAGTGATCATCTGACAAACATTTGTGAACGAGTAAACATAAAGCTGGCCTCGCCTGTGTCCCTGACTGCACACTTGCAAAGGTCGAGAGATCATAAAAACAAAGAAAATCAAATGCCTACCACAGAAACCAATCATTACTATAATCCTGTCTGTGGAGGAGATTTTTTACCTATATTCAGCGTCACTATGTAAAAACATCTTGGGAGCCAAGGACAGAGTGTCAACATCAAATCAAATCATAAGCAGATCATTTCGGATGAGAGAACTTTTGGTGGTCACCTTGGAAAACACAATCTGCTACAACCGTGTCTTCTGATAGACTGTTCTCAGAGTTAAAGAGCTGAAGAAATAGCAATTTCAAAACAGGTAAGAAGCCCTGGGACATAGTGGAACAGCACTGGACTAAGGGGACAGGATCCTGGGTGACCTGTCGTCTGCCACCAGCTCCAACCTCTTCCAGCCTCCACGCACTCAGGCTTCGTCTCACACTGTTTCCCCTTTGGGAAGGTCTCTGCTTCCTCCTCCCTCGCAGATGCAGTTGGGAAAGCTTCCCTCATAGTCCAGCCCACACATGAACCCCAAAGGATGCTTTCAAAGACCGGTTACGACATGGAGCTCCTCGTATCATCCTCCCTTCATTCATTATGGATATTTTTAACAGACCTGGGCACTACTCTAGGTCCCAGAATGAAGATGAAGTCTGAGAGCCCCTCACTTACATGTGTCCCTTCTACCACCTGAGAAGGCCCCGAACACTGCATCCATATGTTTGCTCAGGCTGCTATCACAAATACCATCAACTGGTGCCTTAACAGAAATGTACCCCCGCACGATCCTGGGGGCTAGAAGCCAAGAACAAGTGTCAGCAGGCTTGGTTCCACCTCACGTCTGTTGGTTGTGGCTGTTTGTGGATGGCACCCTTCTCACCTGTCCTCACATGGCGCCTTCTCACCATGTCCTCACAGGGCCCCTTCTCTGAGCATGCATACCCCCAGTGTCTCTCCCTCTGCTCCTGAGGATACCAGTTATATTAAATCAGAGCCCCTCCTTAACAACCTCAGTTTAACTTAATCACTTCTTTAAAGTCCTATCTCCAAAAAAGTCCCCTATTTAGGGACTAGGCTTCCACATATGAGTTTGGGGATGACATACTTCAGCCTACAGCATATGTTTCTGCAGTATTTACACAAGTAAGATGCTTTAACTTCAATCAGTGGAGACCACTCTCTCTTTCCACTCTGAGCTCTCAGGTATCAGACTCAAAGTAGCCAAAAGATCTAGTCAACTTAGTTTGTGCTTAGTTTGATATTTTTATTTGATTTGCAGTCATTTCTGCATAGAGTTCAGCCTTCGTGGAGGAGGAATGGACTCCTACCATGTGCTGTACTCACTCTTCAACCATTGTGAAAGAGGTGCACGGCCAGATGTGGTCTCACAACATGAACCTGTTCTGTGGTGCCTGGCTCCAGAAATATGTGTCTGGAGGGAAAATAGGTTTAAATAGCCAAAAATCAGTCTATTCAAAATCCTTCTAGCAGATTTGGTCCTCAAACAAATGTTATCTCCCATCCAAAATATATCCCATATTACAATGCATATCATTCTAAACACACCACATACTTAACCTTTTTTAGAAAGTAATCACACAAGATAGAATCTGTCAACAACAGTCTGTGCTTGTATGGCACAAATCCACAGCCATACCGCGGACAGCAAGCTCATCTGATAACAAAATAACCACTATTAAGCTAACAACAACAACAACAAAGACAACAAAACTTTCCTAAACTTCCAATAACAAAAAACAAATTTGGTCAATTGAGAAAAAGTTACGATTCTATTCTGTCTCTGTAGAAAAATTATAAAATTGTTGCTATAAAAAAGACGGTTAAAGTATATATAGCCAAAAATTATATGGAAGAGCAGAGGTTATAGCAGTGATAACAGGCATTTAATGAATGACATTATGCTATTTTTCTGAGATTTATGTTATTGACGGCGCTTGTCAGCATTTTAAAATATACATTTTTTTGTGATTTGTTCTCTTATTCCAAACAAATATTCCTTCAGAACTAATTTAATGGTTTTGTATTCTTTTTCTTCAAGAGAAGGCCTCCAAAATTATATCAGCTTGAAGCCTCACGAAACTTAGGTGTACATGAGATGGAGGGTTGTGCTGTAAACAGGCAGGGTGAAACTCCCCAATGCCTGATAAGATTTAAAAGTAGAACAAAAGTATCAGAAATAACACAATTCTAGAGGACATCAGAGCTCTGGATCAGTCAGAACAGAGAGACCTGTCAATACCCCAGACATTCACTAAAACTCCAGAGAGCTCCAGGAAGAAATACCAAGCCATAAAGTCAGTGTTAATCCAGAGGCGTGTTGGCCAATACACTTACACTAATCACATATGGTGATTTAAATTCAAATTTAAATTAATTTAAAGTAATTAAAAATAAGTAAATTTTAAAATTCATTTCCTCAGTCTCATTAGCCACATTTCAAATACATAATAGCTAAATGTGATTAATGGCAACCACATAAAAGCACACCACTATAGGACATTTTCCTCATTGCAAGAAAGTTTTATTGACTAGCCCTACTCTAACTAAGCTGCAAAATCAAGCCTCAAAAGATCAAAGCAAGACACCAAAAAATTATCTATCTCAGTACTCTTTAAAGAAAGACAACATAATACAGACTCTTTCAAATGTATTATCTACAGTGTGTAAGACAAGATAAATTCTAGGTATACAAAGAGGCAGGAAAATGTGGATCATAATTAAGGAGAAAAATAACTATTTATAAAAACAGATCTTTAAATAATCCAAAGGTTGGAATTTTCAGATAATAAAACACAGTCATAATAAGTAAATAGATTGAGCTTCTTAGCCGGAAAAGTGGAAACCATATAAATAAAACAAAGTCTAGGATTCTAAATTATAATATATGAGATAAAATATTTACCCAGTGTGCTAAACAACAGATTGTAAGTGACAGGAGAGAAGATTAGTAACTTAAAAACATATCCCTAGAAATTAACCCAATCTGAAGAACAGAGTGGGGGGGAAACCTCTTACCAAATATACCTCTTACAAATATAAATATTCATGCTTCCTCATCTCTTTCCTAAGATTTATCTTCAATTATTCTTTATTAAACTTGTCAAATTTTCTGTGTGTAAACCAGACAAGATCTGGCAAGTACCTTTTCATATATCCAAATGCTCCATCCCATTACTGTCAACTCTTAATGACTCAAAAGCTGATTTGCTGAACAAAGTGGAATCTCAGCCAATTTAGCCACTCTTTGTTTTACTTATCTGTACAACATTATCTATCTGTACAACTCAAAAATGATAGATTTTCATCAAACTTGAAACCCTTCTAAAGAATGTCAAAATATTATTATTTGACGCATGGGTCATTTGGTATTTTAAAACAAGATGGCTGCTAAGTTTTCCATAAACTGCATCCTCCCAACTTCTTAATAGGTTTCAATGACACATATTAGTAAGAAGTTCCAGAAATACGTACCTTTCTTCAATAAGCATTCATTGAATATATACAACATGCTAGAAATTACACTGGGGATGCAGAAGTGAAATAGAATGAAATAATTATTACACTGAAGTTTCTAATTTATAGAACCACTGGGCATAAAGTAATAATTCTAGGCACTTTGTGGATCTTCCAAGATTGAGGAAGGAGGTAAGTTGCACAAAGTGTCACCAGTTAATAGAGTGATACAAATTCCTTTAGGAAGAAAGGTCCAGATTGAGAAGAGGGGTCCTGGGTAATTATAAGTAAGACAGGGAGTTGGCCCCTGACACGAGCAAACCTGAGCTCTCTAGTGCCTTTAGTTTACTTCTTGCACCTTATTAGACATGAGATAAAAGAGCTGTAATAAGTTTTAATACTAAGACTGAGAAATTCCAAGTGAGCCAAATAATTCAATGTCCCTTCACTTAGAAATTATTTTTACAGATGTTCTGATTTTCTCTGGACAATCAGACATAGAAGGAGAACTGTGTTTTCAATAAGCCAGTTATATGTTAATGCAAAATTTCCATAATAAATGTATATAATTAATGTAGTAATGCCAACAGGACCCACATAAATAGTGCTCAGTTCTTATATTAAAATCTGCTATCATACATTGCATCTCAGTGATGGAAATATTTTACATAATTTCACTTCAACTCTGCGCTGGTTCACTCAGGGAATCCTAGAAACATGACCAATCAATGCCACTATTTGTGAAGATAAATATTGTTACATTTACATAAACAGTCACCCTATGTTTATGTAAAGCCCTCAGGATTACATTAACAAAAAGAGGCCTGCACACCCACACTAACACCACTTCTGACCCCGGCCACCAGCATCAGAATCTGCTAGTTCATGGAACAGTCTAAGCACCACCGACTTTGAGCCTGGCCTTTCTTTGACATTTGGTTAGTGCCCTCTCCTCTTGCATACAGTCAGCTCCTCTCTAAGGTAGGATCCAGAAAGGTAGGAACCGAGTGTGATCAGTCTGTAAAGGACGCTAAAGCATAAGGGAATACGTGCAGAAATAGCGGTATCAGTTTCCACACACAACCACATCACAAGCAAAATTGAATGTCAGTTCAGCTCACGTAGAGGGAGGAAGGAGCCTCAAGGGAAAATGTAAAAGAGTGTCCTCCCCAGTGGTGACCTGTCTGTGCTCCCTATTTCTCCCAGTACATGTACACACATTTCATGATGTTAACTACAGCAATCTGAACCTGGCAGTCACTGCCAGCACCATGTGATGCCTTTCACTGCAAATGAGGGTTTTATTCTTCTATCTGTATTGTAAGCCTCTAAGTATGATTCTAAATAAGTTGTCTCGTTCATAAATCCAAAAAGAAAAATCAAGATAAAATAGGAACAACCAAAAGAGGGGAAATATTTTGCCTACATCTAAGGCAGGAAAAAAAAAATAACTTTCAAAATATTTTGAATAGGACTTAGCAAGTATTACTATGTAAATTACTTCTATCCTTAGTGAGTCTGAGTGATTAATGCTATCCAGTCATGAATAGTAATAAAAACTGAGAAATGAAAGAAAAACTAAGTAAGTTAAAACTTTAAGTTACATTTGGTGCAGTGCGTAGGGCAAGTTGGGACTATGTCCTACTTTTAAAAATCAAAAGAGTTAAAGGGACACATAAAATTACCACAGCACAAGTAATTTGGAGCATAAGAGACATAAAACCTTATTAGCAAAATATAAATTTGCCCCATTGCATTATATAAATGTTAAACAAGTATTTTTAAAATATTGATTGAAAGAGCCACTGAATTATCGGCCTGCCTGCTGCAACCACATGGATCAGTTTGCTGCAGATCCTGATTTATTCCGTTCTTCTCTTAAGGTCAAAACAAATGAAGAGCAAATCACAGAAGGCAGGAAGATGACACTAAGAAAATTTGGACTATTTTTTTTCTCTTAATTGATAATGCTGTTTGGACAACATAACTAAATTCTGAACCAAGTGGCCTTTCTAATGTCTCAGGCCTGAATTAATCCTATGCGCCCCGACACTGGCAGAGCTGGACTCATGGGCCTCATCCCAAAAGAAAAGCCCTCCTAACACTAAATCCAAACAGAGAAAAAGCAAAGAAACACATGACCAGTTGCTTCTTCCAATCTCCTCAATTACTATTTTGTTCTACCATTTTGTTCTACCATTGTTCTACTACCATTAGTGGCAATGAGTAAGATCAGAAAACAGCCATGACGGTTCACCTACAAAGTCATCCCACCTGGAAACAGGAAGGGGAAGGAATATTCTATACCCTTACCTTACCCCAGGTTGGATTTTGGCACTGCTATTAAGAGCTATGTATTATGTGCCTCGATTTCCCCACATGAGATGGGGCTAATACAATTATCTCTCATCATTATAAAAGTAATGCAAATTATTTTATCTAAATTCAAGCACCAAATAGATTCATATAGTGAAATATATCAGTGGAAATTCATAGGATTATGGTAAGGAGATTAGACATATGTACACTGTCCATCTACGAATCTGCAATCTAGTACCTGGCATTTAGCAAGTATTCAGTGAATGGTTATTGTTATTGTTTTAATCTTGCTAAATATAAACATTTTTTTCAAACTCCCTCTAAGGAGGACTGCCACATTTGGGGTAAAAGAAATGGTTGACTCACCTAAAAATAGAAAGAGGGAACAAAATTCCTTTCAATCTAACACTCATTGGTTATTTTTTTAATGAGTCTAGGATGTGAGTTGGGTATGGGTTTTTTTAAAAGCCTCCCAGGGAATTCTAATGAGCAGTTATAGTTGAGAACCACTGCATTACTCCCATGTCCAAAGAGATGAGTAGGAGAAGGTCAGAAATCTGTCCCATCTTCATGAGTTCATCTCCAGCATTTGCTTGTGGAATCTTCTGGTGCTACTGTAAATTTTTGTCCTCTGAGAGGTCTCCAATGGGTTGATGCAGTTCATCAAGCCAAATAACATCAGAGCTGAAAAATATACTCTATTCCACTTCCCTTCCCAAATTTGCCCATCCGTGAAATTTAATACAGTTCATTAGCAGTTCAGCAATGCTATTAAATAACAACATACAAACACTGTCCACTATTAAGAGTGCCAAAATTCAGTGCCTCCAAGTTGGAGTACAAATAATCTCAAATTATGAATTTTCCAGGAAAAAAATTAATCTTGAAAAAATGGATATTTTTATAAGTTAAAGTCTAAAATCAAATTCTCTTCCTTTTTAAAACTGAAAAAGAATTTTAAACCCATATTTAACCTCCTGGGTTTTTAATTCTGCTCAGCTTCAGGTAGGAGAGTTCGTAATACCTAGATAGACTTTGGGTTTTTTTTTTTTAACTGCTACCATGTTGTTTTTTTTTTTTTTTTTGACTAAATCATAGCTGTGTACATTAATGCAATTAATTATGTATATATATGTATTATATACCATTTGAAATACTTTCATCAAACTGGTTAACATAGCCTTCACCGCATTTTCTTAATTATTCCATTAAGATATGCATATTCCACTCTTTGTAGATTTACATGTACCCTTGTAAAATGCACCATAGGAGTGGTCCCACCTATGACCCTCCTCTACCCATCCTTCCTCCTCCCCTCCCCTCCCACTCTTCGTTCCCCTTCATCTTGGGCTGTAGTTGGGTTATAGCTTTCATTTGGAAGTGTGGGTGCTTATAAATTAGTTTCATAGTAGGGCTGAGTACATTGGATACTTTTTCTTCCATTCTTGAGATGCTTTGCTAAGAAGAATATGTTCCAGCTCCATCCATGTAAACATGAAAGAGGTAAAGTCTCCATCTTTCTTTATGGCTGCATAGTATTCCATGGTGTACATATACCACAATTTATTAATCCATTTGTAGGTCAGTGGGCACTTGGGCTTCTTCCATGACTTGGTTATTATGAATTGGGCTGTAATAAACATTCTGGTGCAAATATTTTTGTTATAAAAAGTGATTTTTGGTCCTCTGTTTATATACTTAATAGAGGAATTGAAGGATCTAATGGTAGGTCTATCTTAGATCCCTAAGTGATCTCCAAACATCTTTCCAAAAGGAACGTATTAGTTTGCTTTCCCGCCAGTGGTGTTAAAGTGTTCCTTTTCTCCACATCCACACCAACATCTCTGGTTTGGGGATTGTATGATGTGGGCTAATCTTACTGGAGTTAGAGGATATCTCAAAGTAGTTTTGATTTGCATTTCTCTGATGATTAAGGATGATGAGCATTTTTTCATATGTCTGTAGGCCGTGTTCCTGTCTTCTTCAGAGAAGTTTCTCTTCAAGACCCTTGCCTACCCTGAGATGTAATCACTTACTAATATATCTGAGTTCTCTGTGGTTTCTGGTTATTAAACCTTTGCCAGAGACATAACTGGCAAATCTCTTCTCCCATTCTGAAGGTTGTCTGCTTGCTTTACTTACTGTGTTTTGGCTGTGCAGAAGCTAAAAGTTTGATCCAGATCCCAGTAATGTATTTTTGGTGTTGCTTCAAAGCCCCGGGGGGTCCTCCTCATAAAATATTCTCCCAGGCTGATTTCCAAGTGTTTTCCCTGCACTTTCTTCTAGTATCTTTATAGTGTCATGTCTTAAGTTTAAATCTTTAATCCAGTGAGAGTCAATCTTAGTTAATAGTCAAAGATGTGGGTCCAGTTTCAGTCTTCTACAGGTCACCAGCCAGTTCACCCACCATTTGTTAAATAGGGAATCTTTTCTCCATGGAATGTTTTTAATTGGCTTATCAAAGATTGAATGACAGTAAGTAGCTGGGTTCATCTCTTGGTTCTCTATGCTGTTCCATACATCTACGCCTCTGTTTTTGTGCCAGTACCATGCTGTTTTATCACTATTGATTTATAGTATAGTCTGATGTCTGGTAGCATGATTCCTCCTGGTTTACTTTATTTCTGAGTAATGTCTTGGCCATTCGAGGTTATTTCTAATTCTGTATAAAATGAAGTATTTTTCGAGATCTTTAAAGTATGACAGTGGAGCTTTAATAGGGATTGCATTAAAGTTATATATTGCTTTGGGTAATATGGACATTTTAAGAATGTTGACTCTTCCCAGCCATGTGCATGGTATGTTTTTCCATTTATTAACATCTTCAGCTATTTTTCTTCGAGTTTCATAATTCTCTTTATAGAGATCTTTCACATCCTTTGCTAGGTAAACTCCCAAATATTTCATCTTCTTTGGCACTACTGTGAGCAGAATGGAGTCCTTGACTGTTTTTTCCACTTGATTATTGTTGGTATATATAAAGGCTACAGATTTATGAGTGTTGATTTTGTGACCTGAGATGCTGCTGTATTCCTTGATCATTTCTAAGAGTTTTGTAGTCGAATTCCTGGTGTTTTCCAGATATACAATCATATCATCTGCAAACAATGAAAATTTGATCTCTTCTGACCCTATAATGAATACCCTTGATCACCTTTTTTTCCCTAATTGCAATGGCTAAGACTTCCATTACAATGTTAAAAAGCAGTGGAGACAATGGGCAACCTTGCCTGGTTCCTGATCTGAGTGGAAATGATTTCAATTTAACTCCATTCAATACAATATTGGCTGTGGGTTTGCTGTAGA
>NW_003852481.1:1145442-1206620 GCF_000181295.1 Otolemur garnettii | reverse complement strand
TCCTGGTTTGGGGATCAAGGTGATGTTTGCTTCATAGAATGTGTTGGGTAGTATTCCTTCTTTTTCTATATTTTGAAAAAGGTTGAGTAATATAGGTACTAGTTCCTATTTAAACGTTTGGTAGAATTCTGATGTGAAAACATCTGGTCCTGGGCTTTTCTTTTTAGGGAGATTTTGGATAGTTGATGCTATGTCAGACCTTGATATAAGCCTGTTCAACAATTCCACTTCATTCTAGCTAAGTCTAGGAAGGTGGAATGCTTCCAAGTATTTGTCTATTTCCTTCAGATTTTTATATTTCTGAGAACAGAGTTTCTTGTAATATTCATTAAGGATTTTTTTAATTTTTGAGAAGTCTGTTATTTTACCTTTGTCATTTCTGATTGATATTAGGAACTTTAATTTTATATTTTTGGTGAGGTTGGCTAAAGGTTTATCAATTTTGTTGAATTTTTCAAAAAAACTTTTTTATTTCTTGATCTATTGTATAATCCTTTTGTTTTCAATTTCATTTAATTCTGCTCTAATTTTGGTTATTTCCTTTCTTCTGCTGGGCTGGTGATTGGAATGTTCTTCCTTTTCCAGTTGCTTGAGATGTCCCATTAAGTCTTAAATTTCCTTTCTATCCATTATTTTAAGGAAGACTTGGAATGCTAATAAATTTCCCTCTTAGGACTGCCTTTGCGGTATCCCAGAGGTTCTGGTAATTTGTGTCTTCATTATCGTTTTGTTCCAAAACTTTTGTAATTTCCTTCTTAATCTTGTCTATGAACCAGCTATCATTCTGCATTAGGTAATTTAGCTTCCATGTTTTTGTATGAGTATGTAGATTCCTGTTGTTACTGAGTTCAACTTTCATTTCATGATGGTCCAAGAAGATACAAAGAATAATTTCTATTCTTTCAAATTTGCTGAGGTTAGACTTGTGACCTAACATGTGATCAATTTTGGAGGATGTTCCACGGGCTGATGAGAAGAATGTGTATTCAGTTTTGTTAGGATGGAATGTTCTATAGATGTCTGTTAAATCCACTTGTTGAATGGTTAAGTTTAAGTCTAAAATTTCTTTGCTGAATTTCTTATTGGGGAGGACCTATCCAACACTGCCAAAGGGGTGTTAAAATCTCCAACTATTATGGTGCTGGAGGAAATCAAGTTGGTCATGTCTGTTAGAGTCTCTCTTATAAATTGGGGCAAATTCTGGTTGGGTGCATAAATGTTAATAATTGAAATCTCATCATGTTGAGTGTTACCCTTAACAAATATGAAGTGAACATCTTTATCTTTCCTTACTTTTGTTGGTTTAAAGCCTATTGTATCTGCAAATAAAATTGCAAAACCTGCTTTTTCTGATTGCCATTTGCCTGAATTACAGATGACCATCCCTTCACCCTGAATCTATATTTATCTTTTAAGATAGGATGAGATTCTTATATGCAGCAGATATTGAGCCTGAGTTTTTTTATCCAGTTATCCAACCTGTGCCTCTTTAGAGCATAATTTAAACCATTCACATTAATTGAGAATATTGACAAGCCTGGTAGAATTTGGGTATCGAGTTTTCAAAAGTCCAGTAGACATTTTTAATCCTTTCACCACTGTAGAAGTTAGAATTTGATCAAAAGTTTGAGTTTACTTTGGTGGTAGAGGATTGTGCTGGTCATTATGGAGGATAGGTCTGAGAATATCTTGGAGAGCTGGTTAAGTTATGGCAAATTTCTTTAACATGTGAATGTCATGAAAGTATTTAATTTCTCCATCATAAATGAAACTCAGTTTAATTGGATACAGGATGCTGGGTTGAAAGTTATTTTGTTTTAGGAGGTTAAAGGTCGATGACCACCCTCTTCTAGCTTGAAAGGTTTCAGCAGAGAGATCTGCAATCATTCTAATATTCTTCCCCTTGTAGGTTATGGTTTTCTTATGTCTGGCTGCTTGCAGAATTTTTTCCTTCATATTAACTTTGGCAAAGTTACTTATAATGTGTCTGGGAGATGCTTTATTTGGGTTGAGTCATGCTGGGGTTCTGAAACTGTCTGCTATTGGAATTTCAGTATCTCTTGCCATGCTTGGGAAGTTAGCCACAATTATCTCTTTAAGTAGTGCATCTGGGCCTTTTGAAGCAACCTCGTTTCCTTCAGAAATTCCTATAAGGCAAATATTAGTTTCCTTTGAATTGTCCCAGAGCTCTCTGAGAGAATGATCCATTTTTGCTCTCCGCTTCTCTTCCTCTTTGAGCATTTGGGAACATTCAAAAGCTTTGTCTTCAATGTCAGAAGTCCTTTCTTCTTCCTGCTCCATTCTGTTACTGAGGCATTCTACTGTATTTCTCAGATATTTGATGACTGCAAGTTCTTGCCTCAATATGTCAAAATCTTTGGTGATTTTGTGTTTGAATTCATTGAACTCTTGAGATAACTTTTGAAATGCTCTTTGAATTTCTAATTCCAACTCTACCTCCATTCTGTTAATCTTATTTGCAATCCAAATTCTGAATTCCATTTATGGCATCTCAGCCATTTGTTTATGAATGGGATCTTCTAGTGTGTCTGCCTTATCATTCCTTGGGGGAGTTGATCTACTCTGATTATTCAAGTTGCCAGAGTTTTTCTGCTGATTACACTCCATGATTATTTCTCACCATTTGGCTAGATGAGCAGATAAGGTGAAATTGGATTAGGGGTTCCTGGAGTAGTGATTAACCAGCCAAGAGCTGGGACTGGTGACTTCAGGTTTTCACCTATTGCTCTGCAAGGACCCATACAGTACTATAACCTAAGACACTTGGGACCTGCTTGGCTAAGTCGCTCTGTCTTTTTCACCTGGTCTCTGTCCAATCCTAGTGAATCAGTAACTCTGGGTTGAAGTCTCAGCTGTGGAGAAATACAAGCAACTAAGGCACCCTGCCCTCCATGGGCAACAACTGGAAAAGGAAAATCAAACTTTCCCACAACACAACAAGAGTACCACCTTGGATGGTGATTGGCCCAAGTTAAGAGCTCCAGATAAATTGTTCCAGTCAGCACCTAGTCTTAAGTAGGAGAGTTCAAAAGGTCTCCAGCAACTAGACAGCAGGAGTCTGCTGGCAGCTCAAGTATGACTCACTCTGATGCTCCATGGAGTCAGAATGGCCCACCCAGCAAGTGTATTATTCCATGAAGGTTGATGTATCCTTCCCTACCTTACACCTCTGTCAATGCCCAGTCACTTGTAACCCCACAGGGCTATGACCCAGTTCCCTCCAATGAGCAGATGCACTAGGGGTTTGCAACTGCCTGACTCACTGGGAGATCTATGTCTCCTTGGCCAGGCCACCATATTCTGCCACCAGCCAGCAGGGGGAGCTGAAGCCTGCCTACCTTAGGTGCTTAATGGAGGCCAGGGAGTTTCACTCAGTTCCAGCCCCACCCCAATTGATGTTGCTGCCACCTATATTCTCACAGAATTTGCATTTCTGTCCCACCTATACTCCCCTGTGGGCCAGGCACTGTTTCAGTTCACAGAAATTGCAACTCAGCCCCACTCTGTGTCACTGCTGCTGCTGCACTAATTCTCACGGAGCTGGTGTCTCTGTATTCACTGCACTCTGTGTTGGGGTGGGCACAGAGTTCACAAATAGCTCTCAATTCCTGCCCTTCCCTGGGCTGATGCTGCTGCCACACCTGCTTTTGTCCCAGCTATGCTCCCCAGGGGCCGGTTGCATCTTGGGCTAACAAAAGCAGCAATTCTGACTCAGCCCTGCTCTGGGAGTATTCCACCTCTGCGTGTGTGGGGATTCTATCCTCTGTCCCCACCATGCCTCACCTAGGCAGGTACCAGTTCAGGCATACCCTTTGTTCACAGGGCCTGTGTTTCCATCCTAGATCTGTTCTGCCCATAGTCACCACCGGAAGAGAGGCCTATCTCCCTCTGCTTGCTAAGAGAGGTAGGAAGTGTTTCTCCAAAACATTGCCAGGAGTGTGAGCCCTATTGTTCCCACTGCTCCCACTGCTATGCACCATGCAGCACCATCTCTTCCTCTCCTGTATGGCTCCCTCACTCCACAGTCCCCACTTTACATCTGTGCCACTGATTCAGCACTGACTTATAACAGCCCACAGCCTGTCCACACCCTCAAGAAAATGCCCAAGAATCTGAACTCCATGGAGGACAGTCTTCCAGACCATGGGGTGAAAGTGGAAGGGAGTGCTGGGAGTTCATAAGTGCAGGTAGAGTATATGTTCAGTTTTATGCCTGACAGGAGAGTGCCATGGTGCACTAGTGGGTCTTCTCTGGGGAAAGATTTCTGGTTTTAAGAGGATCTATCCTGTGGGATAAAATAGGAGGAGATCTGACCTCTGCCTGCTTGTTTGTAGAAAGTATACTACAAGCTGTTCTCATGGGGGAGGGAACTCCCTTCCACTTGGTGATGGGTTTTGTACCTATTGTTTGTTTCCTTAGGATCACAGGGGTGATGTGTACTTTTCAATCTTCTCTCTTGGCTCAGGTCCAAACCATCAGCTTATTTGCTAAACTTCTGTCCTTTACCTCTCCTTCTGGATAGGAGCCTCTGTGTAAAGCTGACTCTAGTTGGCCATCTTGCCTCCTCTTCTGTAATACATGACCTCAAGTCCAGCCTGGGCAACAGAAGCAGATGTTGCCTCTGTATTCCAAACTATTCAGGAGGTAGGAGGAGCTCCCTTGAGCTCAGGAGTTCAAGCCTGCAGTGAGCTATGAGGGTACCACTGTCCCTTGGCCTGGATGATGAAGTAAGACCCTAGCTGTAGTCCCAACTACAGCTACCCAACTATATAGTAGGTGAAGACAGGAAGGTCACCAGAGTCCAGGAGTTTGAGGTCAATGTGAGCTGTGATCACACCATTGCACTCCACACAGGGTGACAGAGTCAGACTCTGTATCTGCAGCCACCACCCATGACACGGCAGCCATCATGGTGCTTCAGTTGTGCTTCACTCTTTTGTGTACCTCAGTTCTTGAATTTAACTTCTTCCAACTCTCCCAAGTTAGACTAAATGAAAGCTTTACCAATGTCTGACTTTTAAAGAATCAAATTAATAGGACATATAAAATTATCACAGCACAAGTTCCACACTGACAAAATAGAGACTCTAAAGCAGTAAATCCCTGTATTCCAAGTCCCCAAATCTGAGTAGTTAGTGTTATCATAGATCATAGCAAAGACTCTGAAAAGATCCCTCAGGTCAGCCTCACCAGGACTTCAGACAGTCTCTGCCATGGTTAGGAGGTCCCCACTTTTACCCTTCAGCTCAATGAGGGAAAAGTTCCTGTTGCCTGCTTAACTTTGACCTCTTATACCTGAGGGTAAATCCAGCTTTGCATCTATCTTTCTAAGAGTGGTATTCCAGAAATCTGTGAAAGGAATAACTTTGTTACTGCAAGGTTTAGCGATCTCCAATGATGACAACATCAATCAACAGTTCTTATTTGATATGCCTTTCTTGATTTTCTGCATAATTAAAAACCTCTAATTTCCCCTTTCCTTTATAGCACTGTGTTTGAGAATTGGTATGCAGGCTAGGGTATGCAAGTGGCACACCCCAGGAAGGTATGACCAGCCATAACTGCAAATGTGGGAAAGGGTGGGCCCCACAGGGAAATGCAGCCACTATCTAACCTCAGCTCCACATGGATGGAGCCAGAGAATTAGCACCTCAGCCTCTCCCCTCCCACTCTAGGACTGCTGCTGGGCCTTCCCTTGGCCATCCACACTCAACAAAACCTGGAAAATAAAGGACCTGAGTAAGCAAGATCAGCCTCTGAGACACAGAGCATGGCCTGGAAGGATGGACAGCAAATTTGGAGACAAGTGAAGAGCATCTAATCCTGCCTTTATATTCCATTTCTATCTGTTTTTCCCACTTTCCTTTCAGGAAGACTTACTTGAGTTTCTAATGGTCCAACTTTCCTGAGGACATCCTTTTGGTTCTAAAACAGGTAGTGCTGAATTATGCCTAAATTCTGCCTATCTTCTTTCCTTTTATTTTCCCTTTGATTTCTGGCTCAGACATGATTTTGAAAATACCCCTTCATATTTTGTCTTGTACATTCTTCTGTAGCAAAAAATATGAAATCAAAACATGCTGGGACTATAACAATTTTCCACTGTACAAACCAACCTACTTTTAAAACCTCATTGAGTTAGACAATCCTCTACAGGATAAGGGCTGCCATCACATCAACCCAGGTCTAGACTTTACCTGTTATTACCTGCCTGCTTCTATTTAATATTCCCAAATTTTCTGTGTTTTCTCTTAGTGTATTAATTATATGCATTTCTTGGGTATGTCTTATCAAGGTACAAGTGATGCCTATGCCATATTGGAGCTTTTTAAATCATTGCTCTTCCTGGTACTTTTCTGTCAATTTTTCATAATCTCTTGGTATAACTGTTCCAATATACAAGCTCTAAGAGACTGATTGTTAGTTGTGTTCTGGCTTCTATCATCTTTTAAGAAGTAATTCCAGCTTTTTCCCTGAGACGTTACTTCTTTTACATTTGTGGGACCCCAGTCACTATTTCTAATTTAGTAACACCTAAAATAGTTTCCTCATAATTCTCACTGTAAGGTAGTATATCCTCTATAGAAAATAGTATAGAGGTTTCTCAAGAAAACTAAAAATAAGCCAGACAATGTAATCCTAGCACTTTAGAAGGCCAAGGTGGGAGAAATTTTGAGACCAGCCTATGACACATAGAAAAACTTTGTCTCTATAAAACATAAAAATAAAAAAAAATCATGGCATGATGGTGCCCATCTATAGTCCCAGCTACTCGGGAATCTGAGGCAATAGGATTACTTGAACCCAGAAGTTTGAGGTTGCAGTGAGCTATAATGACAACATTGCACTCTAACCTGGGTAACAAGGGCAAGACCCTGTCTCTAAATAAATAAATAAGCTAAAAATAGAACTACCATATGATCCAGCAATTCTATTTCTGGGTATATGCAAAAGAAAGGATATCAGTATATCAGAGATCTCTGCACTTCTGGGTGTATTGCAGCACGATTCACAATAGCCAAGATAAGGAACAAACCCCAGAGTCCTTCAATATATGAATGAATACAGGAAAGGTGGTGTGCATGTACAACTAGAATGTTATTCAGCCATGAAAAATGAAATGGCATTATTTGCTACAACATGAATAGAGCACAAAGGCATCATGTTAAGTGAAATTTACCAGGCACAGAAGGATAAATATCTCATGTTTTCACTCATATGTGGGAACTAAAACAAATTGATCTCATGGAAGTAGAGAGAAGAGTGATTATTACCAGAGGCTGAAAAGGGTAGTGGGGAGGGAATTAAGAGCTGGTTAATGGGCACAAAAATACCATTCGATAGAAGGAATTAGATCTAGGCTTCTACTAAACCACCAGGGCAACTATAGCGTAAAGAATGGTTTTATGTATATTTCAAAATGACTAGAAGATTTTAAATCAGGCATCCTCAAACTACGGCCTGCAGGCCACATGCAGCCCACCTAGGACATTTATCCGGCCCGCTGGGTGTTTTTGCCACCACTGCCTGTCCTGCTTAGCAGCCGACTCATCCTGGGGCCCACAGTCCAGCCCTCCAACAGTCTGAGGAACAGTGAACTAGCCCCCTGTTTAAAAAGTTTGAGGACCCCTGTTTTAAATGTTCCCAACACAAAGAAATGGCCTATGTTCTAGGTGATCACTATCCTAGTTACCTAGATTTGGTCATTACACACTGTATTCCTATATGAAAATATCACAAGTACCCTATAAATGCATTTAAATTATAAATAGAAATTTTTAAAACAAACTTCTGAAATATAATATAATAGTTCCTTTTTTCTAAAGCTCTGTTAAGTGCAACTCCACTTAGGCATATCTCATTTTCCCTTTCATATATACCTGAGCTTTTATATATTAAATTTTATATTTCATATCTTCTAGTTTGGCCTCAAGATTGTAAAACATCTCCTAAGGAAACCTTTACTATAGCTCGATCATATTTTCTATTCTTTTTTTTTTTTATTGAACGGTAACTATGTACATTAATGCACTTCTGGGGTACATCGATCATATTTTCTTCCATTATTTTATTTATTTTCTCCTTGGTTCTGTTCTAATAGTAGTTTGAAACACAACTTCTCAATGTACTCTTGTTCTTCCTTGATTTCCTGAGTTAATTTGATTTCTAGAAATTGATAATTCCAGGCCAAAGCCTTTTAGTCTTTTAGATTTGCAATCATTTCATCAAGATAATTTTCTACTGTAGTTCTTTTTGATGGCATATTCTCTACATAACAAGAGCTGTTGCAAAATCTGCTACTATTTTATGGGCCTTAGAAGTCTGAAGTCAAGAGTTGATATAGCTAACAAATTATAGCAAAAGCTCTGGGGCCCTAACACTACATCTCCACCTCAGCCCTTTTGATTTCAGCACCATGGAGATAGACAGTTGCAGCACGGTGCCTGTGTCCTCCCTTCTCAGGCACCTCTGGAGTTTTCTCTGTTGCAGGATTCTCCCCAAAGCCTCAGAAGGCCAGTCAGTCCTCGCACCAAAGGACAAATGGCCTGCTTTCAATCCCTGGGTAACAGAAGACAATGAATAACAGCCTAGGTTCCCGTGGTTCAGAGAAACAATCTTGGTGTAATCTACTCAATTCCTAGAGGGTCCCTATTGCAGTGGAAATCACCTCCTTAACACATCCTTTATTTCTTTCCCTCCTTCCCTTTCTTGCTTGCCCCATTCTCTCACCTTAGCTGCCTGGGGTCATCTCAAAAGCAAAGCAGAACAAAAACAAAAACACACTCTGTGTACTTGTGTACTCAGTCTGGTCCATGTTGCAACTTGGCTCTTGTAGGAAACCAGCTGAGACACAGAGCAACGCACAGAGCCCTCTGAGTGGGCAGGGTTAGAAGGAGTCACTCTTAAGACAAAGAGCACTAGAAATGGCGCCATCCCCTTTGTCCTGAGTGCAGTTAATGAAATTTGAGGCCGCCAGTTCAATAGCAGACTACTTAGGCCGGGCATTAACAATTTACAGCTAGAAACATCTCTCACACACACACACATGCATGCTAGCAGGGTTCACAGGGAACTTACCTACCTTGGTAGACTTGGAGGCAAAGCAAGAGAGATGAGAAATTGTGAGACTCCCCCTGTTTCAAGGCAAGCCTTCACTAAGACTCAAAAATTCTTTTGATGATGAAATCCCTCTTTCAGTCTTCCCTACAATACCAGGACAAGTGGAGGTTTCAACCGGACATCAGCTAAAGTCCCTGCAGCAGCCCCCTCCCACACACTGCCCCATCTATACAGAAACTCCCACTTTCCTATATAAAAATATCCTTGTCCCTGTAGACTAGACTGCCATAACCTGCAGTGACACACTAAAATCAACTCCCTGGCTCCCTTATTAAACTCAGGGCCTAAAGCCACTTACAATGCCAGGCCTATTAGAAGCAGAAACTAGCCACACAGCAAAATATAAGTCCCTGAGGACGTCCAGGGTGAAAGCCACCAGCCCAGCCTATATCAGTTATTTTGATCCCCAAACTCAATATAGTATCTCCTTTTCAAAGTTCCAATATAACGTATTGGTGTTAAAGTCTGAGGAATTAATAAATCGTCACCTATTTTTTTCAGTCAAATTCAGTCAACTGAGAGGTAGACACAGGGACCAGGCAGGTAGAGATGAAAATATTTTCTTGATTACTAATCACACCTCTCACAGACTGTGGCCCGGGTTGCTGTCAGTGGGGTTCTCTAAGATTTTACCCTTGAATTAAACCGGAGTGACTGCAGAGGCAGTTGTTTTAAGCTTCCCTGTGACTGCTTGGCAGAGGGAAAATCAGAGTCTAGCCAGCAGGTGACAGGAAGAGGCCAGGAGTGCTGCCCTAGGTGATCTGTCCACGTGGAAATAGAAGGAGTGTTCTCTCCTAGCAGCCTCCTCTGCTTACATTATCTTCAGCCAAGCTCGGCCACCAGTCTCCTCTCACCACCACCTCGTACCTACGCCCACCAGACAGGGAAAAGTTTTCACCCAGCTCATATCATTCATCTCTGGTCAGAGCCTCACTGCAGTTCATGTCATGGTCACTTGTCAGTCCAGAATCTCGCCTCAGCTCAGGTGTCCATCCTGGGTCAATGAACTACAGCAAACAGGGAAGAGCAGCAAAAGCCAGAGGTCTGCGGCACCCAGGACTGGTTGAGAGGTTGGGGATGGGAGGTTGCCGGTGGGGGGTGGGGGGAGAGCATCAAAGGCCAGAGGTCTGCAGAACCCAGGACTGGTTGAGGGGTTGGGGATGGGGGGGGGTGGTAAGAGCATCAAAGGCCAGAGGTCTGCAGCACCCAGGACTGGTTGCAGGGTGGGGGACTGGGGGAGTGGGGGAGAAGAGCAACAAAGGCCAGAGGTCCATGGCACCCAGGACCGGTTGCAGGGTTGGGGGCAGGGGAAGAGCACCAAAGGCCAGAGGTCTATGGCACCCAGGACTGGTTGAGGGATGGGGATGGGAGGTTGAGGGGGGAAGGGCACCAAAGGCCAGAGGTCTGTGGCACCCAGGACTAGTTCCAGGGCATTGGGGGGTGGGGGAGAAGCAGCAAAGGCCAGAGGTCTATGGCACCCAGGACTGGTTCCAGGGCTGTGGGGGGAAGAGCTTCTAATCACACCTGTCTGGTATGGGTTCCAGTGGGACTGACTTCCATGGGGTGTGAGGCCCTGCAACCCTGTGCTCCTAAGTTTGCTCACAGGCAACCTAAATGCCCCCTCCCCCAATGCCACATCAGGTCAGCTCTTCTCCCATGCCTCTTACAGGGCCCATGGTCCAAGGAACACTCCTTGGTAAGGCCTTCCCCACCAGGCACTTCAGGAGTCAGTTCCTCTGCCACCTCTCAATTGCTACCGTGACATTAAGTCAGGTCCCATCCTCCACCAAAGACCACAACAACCCACACAGTCACCTTCCCTCTGCCCCAGGAAAATCCTACCGTAGACCACACTGTATGCCTCCTCTGCAGAGCATTTCAGAGAACCTGAGAATCTTTCCAATTTCTAGCACAGAATCAGCATTCACTGAAATTCACAGAATAACAACTGGCCTACATATTTTAGTCAGAAATTATTTTGTCCCCCAACTACAGGACAATGTTTTTCAAAGGCAAGTACATTTTAAGGACTGATCCTTCTATACTGGAAAACCCATGTCTGGCTCCTAGGAGGCCGAGTAGGACAGGAAGCCCAGAGGAGGGAGCTGGGGCATAGAAGGACATAGCCATTGGGATATACCAGTCAGACTTTTCCGGTCAATCAGATAATAAACCTGGATGAATAAATTACAAGGAAAAAAAAACCAAACCTCTAATCAAACGGTTTGACTCTGTTGAAAAACAATGAAGTTAGCCAGAATTGAACTTGAATATCAAGAGCAAATGATCAGACCATCATGATTCTATCTCATTTTCACTCCTGACATGTTTTTACAACATGTTGTGTGGATGCTGCCTTCATGTTTCTAGTTGCGTGGAAAGTAGTTCTCATCGCAGGAAACCAGGCCAGGAGAGAAAGGAGGCAGAAAAGCATTTCTAATATCAGCCCCTCCTACAGGGATGAGAAGCTCAGGTGCAACGACAGTGGTATCACAGTAGGCCCCACGGGGCAGGGGCAGCTCTGGGCCTCTGCGAGTCACGTGGGAGCTCTGCACAGACAGGGCAGTGGGGCAGACGGCGGCTCGCTCCTTGGTGTTGATGACTTTGGGTCACTGTAAGATCACAGAGTCATAGTCATTCTCCTAGGTCTCTGAGCCATGGGGTCAGTGTGCAGCCAGGCTGGCAGCCTCTCAGCACTCTCCTCACCCCACAGACATCACCACCACCCAGGATTCTCAGCCCCCACCCCAGGCCCTTCAAATCAGAATCTGCATTTTAACAAGGGCCCAGGACTGGACCAGAAGCAGTGCTCTGTTCCTGGGCTGGGATTGAGGTGTGGGGAAGGAGGGAGGGGGACAAAGGAAAGAGTGGAAGGAGCGGTGGAGACAGAAGTGTCTGCAGAGATCCAATCACGCTGGTTCCTAGGGAGGAACACCAAGCCCACAGACGGGCTGGTTTACCAGTAACAACAGAAAACTGGCTTTTGATCATATCTTATACCTGAGAAACCGCCATCTTTGATTCAGCATGTTCCCGAGTCCCTGTGTGAATTTGATGAACTTGGGTTTCTAGGCAAGGATCAAAATATCCCACTGCATTCTAGGAGGCCAAATAGGAGCAAGTGAAGAAGCAGCAACTCTGAAAAAAATCTCTATTTCATCCTAAGGAGCAGAGCAAGCTGGAAATCCTAATTCCATCCTAGCGACCTGCTTTCCCATCTCCTTGTTACCCCCGTTGGCCCTGAGTGGGCCCCCAGCCCTGATTTCTTCATGTCTGAGCTAAGGACACACAGAGCACTGTTCCCCAGGAAAAGGATTGATTCATTATTAATATAATTAAGCACTTATCACTTTCCATCTGGCTTCTCACAATCTGGTTTAATTATAACGATGTTCCTTTTCTGTCTAGGCACGGTGGCTCACACCTGTAATCTGAGCACTTTGGGAGGCCAAGGCAGGTAGATTGACTGAGGTTAGGAGTTTGAGACCAGCCTGAACAAGAGCAAGAACCCTGTCTCTTCTAAAAATAGAAAAACTAGCCAGGCATTGTGGTGGGCACCTGTTGTCCCAGCTACTCAGGAGCCTGAGGCAAGAGGATAGTGTGAGCCCAAGAGTTTGGGGTTGCTGTGAGCTATGATGCCAAAGCACTCTACCCAGGGCGACAGAGACTCTGACTCAAAAAACAAAACAAAAGGATGTTCCTTTCCTTAGTGAGACAACTTTTTTGAATCCGTTCTTGATCATTAACTTTTTAAAGTTTGAGGGACAGTGAAACAGTTTTAAAGAAGCTAACCATTGTATTTCTTTGATCTCTTCTACTCAGCAACTCCCGATATCCTTGAGTGAAGATAAACCAGAGAGGGCTCTGCCAACCACCTGGTGAGCCAGGATCAAAGCCGCTGAGGCTGGACAGCCCTGAGTAGAACCCAGAGCTCTCCAGAGACAAGCAAGAGGCTGGTGGAGAAGTCAGGATACAGACTCAGACCTACGAGAACGCGAGTGACAGTCACAAACAGGAAAGGTGGGAATCCATAGTCACCCTCTCCAGTGCTTTGCCCAGCCCAGTCATCTCATACCTGGGCGTAATCACATCTCCCAGCAGAAAGGTCTGTCCTGCCTACAAAGGGGCAGATGGGACAACATAGGCTCCTCAGAACCTATGTGATTTTTCTTTTATTCTCTGTGGGGCTTTGAGTTTTAGTTTTTGTATCTTCCATAAGAAATGTTATTTTTAAAATAAAATGTAAAGTAGGATTACACCTTTTGGGGGAGGGGCCCAATTATAAGAGGGACTGTACCTGACAAATGAAATCAGTGTAACCTGGTTTTCTGTACCTTTGATGAATCCTGAACAATTAAAAAAACAATAATAATACAATTACATCAAACTGCATGGACATTTGAACCAGAAAACCTAGAGTAAGCCTGTTCTCTGGAGCCTCTTAGCTTAGGAACTTTGGGGAAAACATGAAATCCTTTCAAGCTCCAGTGTCCTCAATTTACAATTATCACTTTAATAATTGCTGCCTTCTCGACTTCAGAGGTTTTTTAAGACTTGAATAAGATACTGAATATTTAGTTCTGTGACTCAAAATCACTAAGGATTTAAAAAAAAAAAAAAAAAAGATGGCATAGCTTTCGACAACCTGCTGATGTCCTGGCACCTCCCCTGAGACGCTGCAGGAGGTGACTGCAGAGGGGAAACAGAGGAGGGAGCATCGTGAAGCGGAAAGAGCCTGGGGCTTTGGGACCAGACAGATCTGAATACAGAATCCAGTTCTGGCCTTTGCCCTTGATATGACCTTGGGCACATTACTATGCCTCTCTGAGCCTTGGTTTCTTCATCTGTAATCCAGGGAGAATAATCCATGTAGGATGGTAGAATTAGAATAAATGCAGGCGGCTATCGTTATTCCTTCCTGGTGGTAACATCAGGAAATGTGAGTATAACCATGTATTCTTCTACTGAAAAAGTATGTAAATAAATACACCCTGTATTTTCTTGGATTCAACTAAGTTTTCTCTACCAAGCATGCATTGGCTGAGGGAAAGGTGGAGTGTTGCTTTCCTCTTCTGCCAAGATGGTCAGCGATGACAGCAAGGGCCAAACCCAGCAGCCATGTCATGCGATCCAGTCTGCCTGGCCAGAAGGACTTAAAGAGGGGAAGGACCCAATGAACACAGTTGCACCCAAGAGTCAGATGCTGGCTACCCGCACACTGTGTGCACACCACAGGTGGACAAAGGGGCGCAAAGTGGCAGCCATGCTGGTTGCAAATGGCAGATGGTACAACAGAGAGACTAAAGTCGAGTTGCTGACATCAAAAACAGTGAGGACCACAGTGAAAAAGTCTACAAAGAGAGGCAGAACACAGCCCCAGCGGAGGAGCCAGTGACACAGGCCAGTCCTAGTAGCAGAGGCATCTCAACTATGGTAGAAGGTGCAAGCACAAGACCCCCACCCTATCAGTCACGTAAGGAGCTCTGCTTCAGCGTGTAGTCTCTGGACACTGAGCAACAGGGCAGGACTGCTGCCCCCTCCAGCTGGGCTTGACTGAGAAGAGTCCAGGGCTCTCCCAGGGAGGACCTGAGAGTTATGCACCTGGGCTGGCACCTGGCCATGGGGTGGGAGGACAGCCAAGAACGCTCTCTCTCCTACTCCAGAGACCCTACTGGGTGAAGTGTTTAAACTAATCATATACTAAGCCCTAAGCCTGAATCAGACTCTGAAAACGAACATTTGACTTGATTGTTAAATTTCCCAAAAGACAGGAACAAGCTTCCGTTTAAAACCTCCTCCTGCCATCCTCCCCTGACAAGAAGTCTCTCCTATAATTTGAATTATATACATAAAGGCACCATTTCAACTGCAAAATACCGTACAAATGTAACATGGTTTTATTGCTGTTATTATGACTAATGGTATCCCAAAAGCCCCATCCCAGTATACAAAGGACAAAACATTCTTAGAGGCACATAATACTCGGGTATCCATTCTAATGAATAAAATGTCATTTACATACTGTTTCTTCCCAATCTTTAGAGACCTCATAATCTTTTCTGGCATTTTGCTAAAGCCAAGGAACCACACTCTTTCTTAAGTTAATTGCCTGGAAAAAAGCATTCCCACCTCTGTCATATGCAGAATAAAAGTGTCAGCAGAGCCCTAAATATGATCCACTGAGGACAAAATAAACACCGGTCTGACTCCATCATCATCTCCACTCTGATTTTCCAGACCGCAGCCCCCGTGCTCAAGGCACCTGTGGTCATCAGGCTGCTGCCTTTCTGTGTATGGCTTCCATATCCTGCCTGTCAGTGGCATCTGACTTCAGGCTCCCTAAAATCCTCCATGCTCCTTCTCACTGAGCAGGCTAAGTTGAATTTTTATTAAAATGTCATTAGAACCATCATTCTCTGCTCTTTGAAGAGACAAAATAACAGGCAATGAATAAGATGGCCTGTCAGTTGTTCATGCTCTGAAATATATACTAAACCTTTCCTGTCTGTAAGGCATTTGGAAATAAAAAGATGGAGAAATGTAAACCCAGCCTCAAACGTCCTGTCAACCTGGACAGAGGGCACTGCCATCTTGTTTCTGAGGAAATGTGCTTTATTCTTTAACTGGTTGTGGAGCCAGTGAAAATTACCAGGGCTGGCAGTGCCAAGGGGAGAGTAATGAACCCAAAGATGAGGGGGTCAGGTGGAGATGGTCCAGACCTTTCAAGCCAGATGCTGAGACCTGGTCCACACAATGAAATCCTCACAGAGTCAGGAGAGGCCTGGTTGGGATAGGCAAGTAACACAGTTCTGGTGATAAGCAGAACAAATGGAGCAAACATGAAAAATCACAAGTCCACGAGCAAAACATGATATTGAAAGCAACACGATGGTCAAGGAGGCCCTTCCCCACGGCCGCCATCTCTGCCTTACACATCTCACCTCCACTACCCCAAATCTACTGTGCTTCCTCCTACATATCCTTTAAAAACAACCAACCCATCACATCCAGCAAAAACCTCATCCTCCTCATCACTATCCTTTCTAGATAGAATCTGGGGCCCCTCTTGCTATAATACTTGGTGCTTTCTCAGACAATTGTACTCTAAATATTGGTGTACCATTTTCTATTTTTATGCCTTTCTTCCCCACCACACCATGAGTTATAGAGGGCATGGACTTTCGTCTTGTTATTTACCATAGTGCTTGTTACATTTAGCACTTAAATTTGTAGAATGAAAGAAAGAGGGCTAGTATGTTATTCAGAGTCCTGGGTACATAAGACTGCTTTCGTTGAACTTATGCAGGGACTCTGCAAATGAAAACATACAGTTACCATTCCATCCTCCTTTAGGTCAAGAGCAGAAGGCAGCAGTGTTGGTTAAGTCTCTCTCCCTAAGCTAGGGAAACAAGCCGCCCACAGTTTGCAAGCTTTCCTTGCCTTCGGTGCCTTGGGAGATTTGGCTATAGGGCTCTTAAGAAGATCAAGCTGAACCACACAGTTTCAACCTGTCAAAACGCATTGTAAATCTTTCTTGGGTGATTTATGATGAAAATGCACATGGCGGGGAAGGGGAAGGGGGATTAGAGGAAGCAGTGAAAGCCACTCTCAGCCAGCAGTGCTGGGCTGGCACGATGCCCACGGCAGCCACAGCAGCTAGTGGACATGGCTGTGCTGGCATGAGGACAGGTAGGCCCCTGAGAGAAGGCCACCTCCTGAAAATAAATAGTCACCCCCAGGACAGAACCATTGCAAGAAGAGTATTAACACAGAATGGCCACAGTCAGTAAATCCTGGCCAACTAGTATGGTAGGGTGAGGAGGGTTGGATTAATTTGCAGCTGCTGGCAATGCCTGACAGATTGGTTAAAATATGGAGTCGCTTAGATTTGCTTCCAAAAGTCAGTGCAGTGCCATCACAATTTAAAGCCAGGGTGTCCACAGCTCATGAAAGTCGCTGCTAGGGAGAGACTTGGGTAGGACAATATAAATAACTAGCACGGTGAGACTGTCTCCCAGATCCTCCACAGACCTGTGAATATTTTGACCGTTCCCTCTTGCACTTTGCTCCCAGGCTGGAGGGGCTTATTTCTGGAAAACCCTCCCTTTGGGCAGACAACTTTGCTCATTTTGCTTTTATGGTTGTGTGTGTCAGGATAGAATGCTCCTAATAAAAGCAGCTTTGGCAAATATGGGCTCAAATAGAAAGCCACTGCCATTTGTCAATGTTTCTTTAAGAAAAGGTGCCAGTTGCACTACAGGGCCCTCCGTAGTGCAAAGACTCTATCATTCCAAGGCTAAGAACCTGCTTTGACCAGGCAGGATGTTGAAAACAGAAGGTGCAAAATGGGAAGCAACAGGATCCTACCGTTAGAGCCCTGGAACTAACTGGGGAAGACAGACGAGAGATAGAGGAAAAAAGTTAACTGAAAGTAAAGACCGCTGCACTAGAATGTGGTGCTTTGAAACTGCCCAGCCAGAGAGGGCATAGACAGGGAAAGGGTTCTAGGAAGAAATGATGACCCAGCTCCCAGACCAACGCACACATTACCCAAAAGACCTCTGCTCAGAAACTCGCAGTGTGTGCCCACTGCTGTTATTTAACAACATGAGACCCTGAAAGCTTTTCTTTTTCTATTTCTTGTTTGTTCACAACATGATCCTAACCAACATGAGGAATTCAGTGTATGGCAAATGGGTGGGGAGTTTTAAAATTCACTGATTAAAAGAGGAGGGCGTTGAAGGAAGCAGGAGGAAGGAGAGCAGAGGGGTTTAGTTTATCTAGACAAGAATAATGATGCTCCCTGCCTTTTTTTTTTTTTTCTTTTTTTTGAGACAGGGTTTCTCTCTGTCTCCCAGGCTAGAGTACAGTGACATGATCATAGCTCACTGCAGCCTGGAAGCCCTGGCCTTGAGTGGTCCTCCCTCCTCAGCCGCCCAAAATGCTAGGATTACAAGTGTGAGCCAGTATGCCTGGCTGTGGTGCCTATGTTTTAAGGTTTATTTTTGAGAATAATATTTTTCAGAAGATAAAGAAAGTAAACATAGCTATTACCCAAAAGGCCTTGTAGGCTTAACTGTTGACCTTCTGGGTATTAGACCAAACAAAATAAACAACACAAAGAATTATCAAAAATCATTAAAACCAGAAAGAACTTGACTGGTGAATAATACTGGATTAGTTTCCTAGGCTGCTATAACAAAGGCCCACAAACTGACTTAAAATGACAGACATTTCTTCTCTCATAGCTGTGAAGATAAGAAGTTGGAAATCATGGTGTCCACAAGGTTGGCTGCTATGTTGGAGACTCTGAAGGAGTGTTTGTACCATGTCTGTCTCAGCTCTGGTGGTTGCCGGCAATCCTTGGCCTTCCTGATTGGAGATGCATCACTTCAATCTCTGCCTCCCTCTTGGCACACATGGCACCCTCACCGGTGTGTCTGTTTCTGTGCCAAAATTCCCTGGTGCTATAAGGTCACCAATCACTAACCCTACATATTAACTGCTGGCATCTGCAAAGACACTATTTCCAAACAAGGTCACATTCGCAGGCCCTGGGAGTTAGACCTTACAAACCCTGCTCACTTTTCCATTCATGTAAGGGTTAACAGAAATATTAAACTACATTGTAAGAGGAAGTGCTAGCCTAATTCAACCCCCACGTGAAAAGGCCGGATAAAGAGACCAGTACTGGTAAGAAAACTGGATAGAACTACCTACATTGTACAAGACTTAGACGGAAAGACAGAGCACAGCACAGGGCCCCTCCCCTCAGGACAGCATAACCCCTCCGCCCTCCCCTCACATTTTAAACCTATCATAGGCCAAAGACTACATTCCTAGCCTTATATAGACTCAGCTTCATGAAGTAACCACTCCCCTCAACTAACCCTATATAAGATTGTACCGATCCCAAATAAACAGCTTCAGCTCAGCCTTCTTCCTATACTGTATGAGTGGTTGTGTGATTGTGTCCACCCTTTCCGTCTCCCTCTCATACGCCGATCACAAACTCCCTGACACCGCCTGCCGGTCTGGCAGTGTCACATTCAGCTGATAACAATTTACTAAAACTTACTTATCTCACAAAACTCAATCGAGGAAAATGTGACAAAGGGAAAGATTAAAAATCCAGGAAATATTCTTGCCAGTTCCTTCCTTTATTATTTTTGTATCCTGAGTATTGCCTGAGTAACACTTGTAAAGTGAGGGATCAGTATATTTGGCATTAAACAAGAGGAAAATGTTCTTTTCTGATTTTTAGCCAGACAGATGCGTGAGCCATCCACTGTTCTCCACTCTGAAGTGGATGTGCGTGTACGTACTTGAGTCTGCCATGCTTGAACATCATGAATCTGAAATAGTTCTGTTGTGATTTCTGTATTTGCACTCCCATTTTTCCTCTTTCTATACACTTGGCATTCTAGAATATTGTACCTTCTGAACAAAATGTCCCTTTCTTATGCAGCACCACAGTGTGGTAGATAAAAGGTGAATGAAATGCTAAAAGTAATGTATAATTTGCTTTTAACAAATGGTGGAGGAGTGAAAGAACAATAATGTTTTATAAAGGAAAGACTAATTACAGTGGGAACCAGACATAGCAAGGATCCAATTTTAATCTTTCATCACGGAAAATGTCACTAACACATCTGGGTGTTTCCTCTTGTTCTTAATAGCAGCTTGAAATAATGGCAGTTGGAAAGACTATTATGTTTGTACTTAAAGTTGTCTTAAAGTTTGATTTACAGTCAGTCATCTTCCATTTCACACAGGCTGATGGGGAAGCAGCCTTGGTGAGGATTCTGGAAGATTTTGCCCTTAAGGTTAAGATATTAAACAAAAATGAAAACTAATCTGTCTTCAGATGGAAGTGTGGTACTTAAAGTTGAGCGTTTGAGAAACAATCTCATAAAATGTTACTCTTTAAGAATGATTTTATTATGGTAATTAAAAATACAGAACACGATACCATCTTTCTGAAGTTGTGTGAGAGCTCTGCTCTCTCCCTAGTTCTGTGGAGCTGGATGAATCTATATATAGCTCTTCTTGGCATGTACTTCACTCATGATCTCTATATATAGATCTGTAGATAGAATATTCACTGTGAACAGAGGTCACATTGTATTCACAGGGGGATTGCTGCTTAAAACCTTGAAATTATACGCTTCTTTTAATAGTTCACACAGTTGGTCCTGGAACATGAGAAGTCAGAGGCAACCTTTAGGTCCCTCAGCTATGCATTTATGGGGTACTAACTTATCCAATCGACAAGTATTTACTGCGTCTATTACACACCAACATTTGTGTCCATTGTCACAGGTTTAACAACAACAACAAGAAAAATCTCTGTCCTATAAGATCTTAGACTTAGGAGAGAATTTAGACTTTGAGCAATGTGGCAGACTACTCTACACCTATATAATAAAAAGAGTCCTCTTGATATTCAAGTAGCTACTGTGTAAACAACAAAAGGATACTTGGAAACACATCATTGATCTCTAAGGAAGTGAGAGAATCCTTATGAGGAAGAGTGATCACAGAATTTAAAACAGAATATGGCCTGTAAGTCCAGGGCCAACTGGGAAGTAAGTGCCAAGACCGAGAGCCTAGAGTTTCTGAGATTTTCAGAAAGGTAACAAGGGATTAGTTCTTGCCAGGAGTTTTAGCCTGTAGTCTGGATTTTGAAGATATTTATGAGAGAACTGAAGATATCCCTAGACCTGGATTGGGGGAGAGGGGATGAGAATTGCATCTTGATTTTCATATACCTCTAATTAAACTTTCCTTTAATCATAAAATATAAGCAAAGTACAATAGCTTGAGCAATAACCATCTTTGCCACACACACAAAAAAAAGTCACAGCTATATTACAAAAGTCACAGACTCTTGAAATGACATTTATGCTCATTGTTACTTTTTTGCAATTATGAGACAGCTCACAAGATCTTATTTAATGCATGAATAAAGAAGCATATGTATGACTGTATCACACATTGTTTTTAATATTTAGGTAAGTTTCCTTCAATATGATTGTAATAGTTTATAATTCTGTGTGTTTTATGCACTCCGAGGAATCCCAGGAAGGGTGTGTAGACTTCACTGGAGCACCGGAGGAATCCAGACAGACATCGGCATTAATGAAAGAATGAGCTAGAAAAATGTAGTCTTCTAATAAAGTGAGCATGTGAGGAAATCTGTCCCTGCTATGACTGCAGTAAGAAAAAATAAAATAATACTACCATTGATGATGGCCACCCCTTAAGAATTTATGACCCACAATCGTACACCTGTTCACTTCTGGGCACATTCAGAGAAACCCCTCATCCAGAAAGTAAATCAAAGTGTGTACCGCTGAAAAATACTCTCGATGCACAGCAGAAACAAATACCATTTCTTCCTAGGTGAAGGCATTCAAAATCAGGCCCCCAAATCTTCTCACAGACTAGTTTTAAAAATTATGAGCTCAAAATAAAATTGTTAAACAAATGAAGGACTAATACACAAGGACAATAGTCAGAGGAGGAAAAAAAAGGAAATTTGTTTGAGCACCATTCCCACAATGACTTATCAGCATCATCTGATTCAGAATATAAAATACCTCTGCATGAAATCTTCAAAGGAAAAAAAATGGAATCAGAAAGTGAACAAGAACAAGAGACTACCAAAAATGACCAATTTCTAACAGAGCCAAATAAGATTTTTAGAAATAAAAAAAAAAAAACCTTAAAACTTTATAACTAGGGTATAGACACAGATTCATTAAATTCAAAAATATAATCCTAGATAAGATTTTGAATCTAATTAGATGAATCTAAGATGAGATTTTGAATCTAATTAGATATAGATGAAAAGATAATTACTACACTGGAAAACAGATTCAAAGAATTTATCCACAATGAAGGACAAATGATGAGAAAATTTTACAAAACAGGATAAAGAAATTAAGATGTAAAGGATAAAATGAGAGCGCCTCACATGAGTCTTACTGATGTTCCATAAATCAGCTAATAGAATGGAGGAGGGGTGATAGTTGAAGACAGAATGACTAATTTTCAGAATTCATGAAATAAACCAATTTTCAGGTTCAGGAATCTCAAAGAATTTCAAACTAAATAATAAAGACAGAAATATCAAAAGAAACTGCTGAATATGAAAGACAAAAAGATCTTTAAAATAACCACACCCAATAAACAAAATAGAGATTTTTTTTTTTTTTTTTTTTGCAGTTTTTGGCTGAGACTGGGTGTGAACCCTCCACCTCCGGCATAGGGGGCCAGCACCCTACTCCTTTGAGCCACAGGCGCCACCCTAGAGATAATTTTTTAAAGGAATAAAACTTAAACTGATATCAAACTTCACATGGATCAGACTGCTGGGTGAAAATAACTATAATCCTATAATTACATACCCAGCAAGATTATCCTTCAAGAATCAGGGTAAAATGAAGACATTTTTAGCAAAACAAACTACGATAGCTTACCATTAGCAAACTCTCAAAAAAATGACCTTCTAAAGGACAACCTCTAAGAGAAAATAATTCAAAAAGTAAGCTCTGAGATACAATAAAGAATGGCAAGCAAAGAAATGAGTAAAGATTTTTTTAAACCCCCAAAACCCTGACTGTATGAAATACTAATTATGCTTCATTTGTGAGATTTTTAAAGAGAGAAACGAAATTATGAATACCAACAGAACCTAAGCCCAGAGGAAGACGATCGAAGATACAAAATTATAAAGCCTTTATATTATTTAAGAAGCAGTTCAGACACTGATTAATTTTAGACTCTAAGTCTACAAGGAAAACCTGTAAAAGGAGATAAATGGTGTGTATATTCCTAACAAGTACGGGGCGGGGGGGGGGAGCTGAACAAGAAAGAAGGAAGGTTGGAGATGAGACGTGAGAAGCACAGAACACCAGGGACAGATAGAGAGCACAGCGTAAGGTGACGAAAATAAGCTCAAATACATCAGTAATCACAATAAAGGCAAATTTAATTCATTATTTAGAAGACTGAGATGAAGTTTGTTTTTCTGGCTGGGGCTGGGTGTGAACCCCCCACCTCCGGCATATGGGGCTGGTGCCCTACTCCTTTGAGCCACAGGCACCACTCACTGAGATGAGGGGTTTTTTTAAAGTCAGATTAATGTTATTTCTAAGAGATCTAAAGCATAAGAACGTGCAGAAGTTGAAAATGTAGAGATAAAGATATGCTGGGAAAATACTAATCAAAGGAAAACTAGCAATATCAGTAAATCAATATCTGAGACATAAAGCATATGTAAATAAGAAGGATCAGTAATTAATAATAAAACTTTTCAGTAATTAAGGATCACATACACCTAGGAACCTCATGTGGCAGGTGCCTATAGCCCCAACTACTAGGGAGGCTGAGGCTGAGAATCGCTGTGGCCCAGGAGTTTGAGGTTGCAGTGAGCTATAATCATGCCGTCACACTCTAGCCCAGGCACAGAGCAAGACTCTAAACCTCCAGAAAGAAAATCTCAAAACATATAAAATGAAAATTGATAGACAGTCAAGGAATGGATAAATATACTATCACCAAAAATAATTTCAACATCCCTCTCTCATTTTTTTCTATTTGACTACTAAAAATTGAAACTTAGTTTGATGGATATTAATAGTGTATGCATCCAACAAACAAATTTGAAATATATATTATCTTCAAGATCTATAGAATATTTACAAAAGCTGCCTCAACCTTAGGCCATAATTCTCAGCAAATTTTAAATTATTGGTGTCACACAGGGCCTATTCTCTGATCCAAATTAAATTAGAAGTTCATAATAAAATAATTTTAAGTCCCTATGATTAGAAATTAAAATATTTCTAAATAATGTGTGAATCAAAGAAATGATTATGAAAATTAAACTAAACATAGAATTAAATAAGAATACATACAAAAACTTGTAAAATACTAAAGTCATAACTTGCAGACATTTAAAATTTTGCATACTTAGAGAAAAAAATGGCTAAAACATTTTAAAAGCTGAATGTCTAACTTAGAAAAAAATTTTTAGAACAGTGTAATTTTTTTTTTTGTGACAGTGTCTCACTCTGTTGCCCAGGCTAGAGTGTTGTGGCATCAGCCTAGCTCTCAGCACCTCAAACTCCTGGGTTCAAGCAATTGTCCTGCCTCAGCCTCCTGATTAGCTAGGACTGTAGACACTCTCCAAAACAGTGTATTTTTCTGAGTGGGACTTTCTAGTATTTAAAAAGCATATGTTCAGAGTGTCACTGAAACTTGGATCCTAAAAAAGACTATATGATAAATGTCCACATCTTAAAAAAAAAAGACAGTAAGAAAAAGCCCAAGAAGGTAAATAAAGAATAAATGTAAGAGCAGAAACAAGCACTATAAACCATTAGATATAACATAAAGTACCAACAAATCCAAAAGTTATTTCTTTGAGAAAACTAACAAAAATGTTAAATTTCTGGTTAGACTAAAAAAGTAAAAAAGAGTGAGGGTAGAAATACACAATCTCAGAAATGAAAAGGGGATCATGTTACAGATAGAGAAGAAAACTGGAAAGATAATAACTTCAGGCAATAAGTTTTAAAACATAAAATTGACAAATTCTGAAAAAACAATTTACCATAAATGACTCATGAAGAAATAGAAAGCCTGTACAGTTCTATAATCATTAAAGAAATTAAATTAGTAGTTAAAGATTTTCCCATAAAGAAAAAACTGAATTCCATATTTTAAAAAACTCTTCTAGCCAATAAAAACAAGGAATATTTCTCAATACATATATAAGAATATGTAATTTTGGTACCAAAATCAGGAAAAGAAAGTTCTTACAAGAAAAAGAAAAAGATAAATCAAAAGATTTATAAAAGATAAATCAAAAGATAAATCTCCTAAACACATAAAAAATACTAGAAACTAAATCCAACAACATCGTGCGACTCAAGGAATGCAAGTTTAACACCTGATAATATAATTCACCACATTAATAAATTAAAAAGGAAAAATCATTTCATCATCTCAATAGATAGAGAAAAATCTTTCAAAGACATTTAATATCCATTCCTGAGTGTGAAAAAAAAAGAATGAGTTTAAGCTGCTAAACATATATTAATAGGTTTGTCAGAGCAATCCTAAAAACACCTACAAAACATATGGAAAACATTCTAAATGAAGAAACACTTGGCCATATTCTATATTTAAAAAGGAGCAATGTATGTATAGCTACTAGTATCACCCCATCACACTATAGTAATAAAATGAAAGATCGTTGTGATTGTGCAAAGTGAGAGTTTGTCAAACCAAATTCAAAAGAATCAGAGCTCTTACCCAGTACAAACTCCATTAATAATTCAAATGATAAAGGTAATCCCCTAAAAGCAGAAAAATCATGAAGAAGTTTGATACTACCCTCACCCTGCCCAGTTTTTTTCCTTGCTGAATTAAGACAGAAAGCCCCTGGGTCCAGATTTAAGTTGAGTTCTCTAAGGAGACAGGCTGGACATCACTTACACAAAAGGGAGCACCGCCCATCATGGAGTATCTCCATTTTGCACATCAGAAATTACATACCTGGTGCTGATATTTTCCAGTAGGCCATAGCTTATAAATCGATACACAGGACTGCAAACTACACATAGGCAAACTGCAGGGACCAGGTATATCCTGCTCAAAAACAGTACATACATTAGGACTCTCCATCATTTATGTTTGCAAAAAGGTGTGATCGGGCCATGTTTTTGCTCTTTTCCTCTCATCCCTGGGGTAGAGAGGATGACTTACAGACTGGCTTCTAACATGTCTCTTCTCAGTCAGCAAATGCTAAAAAAAAAAGTCCCCCTAAGCTACCAAGGATAGAGAACTTAACTCCCTAGAATATTACCTAGCACACAGCATACAGCACTGTGCGTGCTCATAAACATCCACTAAAGAAAGAATGAATGACTTACAAATGCACGATTTCTACAAAGAAAAGCCACTAGCAACTATAAGCAAATTATTAGAATTGATTTTAAAAAAAAGAAAGCAACGTAGATTCAATATAAAACCAATGTACAAAGAGAAAAAAGTAATTTTAAATAACCTTTAACAAAAAAGCAAAGTCATCCAGAAACACATAACAAAAAATGAGTAAGACCTTTATTAACAAAAATTAGTAGACTTTATTGACACTGAAAAAGACCTAAAGATATATGTGCAGATAGAAAAAAATAATCATAAAATAGTTTTCCCAAATAGAGGCCTGTAGTCTCAATGTAATTCCAATCAATATGCTAATGTTAGTTTTATTTTTATTTTCTCCTGTGAAAATTAACAACGGGAATTTAAAACTTATATAGAAACAAAAGTCCGGAACAATCTGAGGAAGAACATGGAGGAAATCTTGCCCTATGAAACATCCAAACTTTTATTCTACGGCAGTGTGGCAATGGGGCAAGAACAGACCAGTGAACCCAGCAGAAAGCTCAGAAAGGAAGTCATTTATACCTGGCAATTCAACAGACGACAGAGGGGACCCTACAGGTTAGCAGGAAAGGGCACACTATTTAAAAGTTGTCACTGTCACAACTGGTTATCCATATAGGAAAAAAATAAATTTGATTCTTTCCCTCCATAAACAAAATTCCGTTTTAGGGAGATTATAAACCCAGTGGTGAAATGCAAAATTTTAAAACTTTTTAGCAGTAGAGAAGATCTCTACAAACGTAGGCACAACATAAAATCACAAAGAAAATAACTGGGATATTTCACTATATTAAAATGTGACAGTTTTGTTAAGCAAAAACATGCCATTTTAAAGGGAGGGTAATCAGTGGGACCACACTTATGGTGAATTTTACAAGGGTACATGTCAAATCTATTAAGTGTAGCGTATAAATGTCTTAACACAATAATTAAAGTGCAGTGAAGGCTGTGTGAACCAGTTTGTTGTATTTCAATTTCTATATAAAACCAGCACATTGTACTAATGTACATAGCTATGATTTAATAAAATAAAAATAATTTTTTTTAATTTAACAAACTAGGAAAAAGGGGGTTATAACAAATGTAGGTAACAAGGTAACAAAGGATGAATATCACGACTCTGTAATAAACTTACACGCCATCCACAGGTAATTCATAGCCCAGTTGAAAAATGAATAGTCTATCCAGTCATGTTATGCAAGAAAAAATGGTCCTCCCAAGATATATGAAAGTTGTTAATAATCAGAGAAATACAAGCTTTAACTGTAACGAATCCAATTTTACATTAATAAAAATAAAAAATTAAGCTCTGACAATATGAATTTTTGATGAGGACGCAGGACAGTGAGAACCCTGGATGGGTGGAGCTGTAAATGGATCCAACCCCTTGGTAAAATAACTTAACATTACCTTTAAATCTGAAAATGCGCAGACACTAAGGACCACAATTCTACGTTTAGATATTTACCTTGGGTACCCTTGCAAATGCACGCTAGACGACAGAGCAGTGCTGTGTGTAAAGAAAAATAAAATGAAAACAACTCAAATGGATATTGCCAAGGAAATAGATTAATACCAACTACAGCAGTGAAACCCGTGAGCCACAGCTACACACGGAATGAATGAACAGCAAAAACGTAATAGTGAGAAAAAGCAAGTTAGAAAATACCCCGTAGACTATAATCCCACCTGCAGACATAGAAAGATGCAATCAATGATAGATGAGAGTGACACCAAGTATGGCCGAAGTTCTGGGGAAGTGCTTCTGCCTATGGGAGTCAGGAAGAAACTACAGGGGAGGAGACACTTACAAGAAAGAATTTCTAGAATGATGTAGATGTGTGTGAAGTACGTGTGAAGGCCATGCGGGCTGAGAAGGCAGCGTGAGCAGTGGTACGGGGGTTCCCCTCCTTCTCCAGAGAACAACGTAAGTGCAAAGTAAGGCTCGTAATGGGAAAGCTTAAGACCAGAGAGGCTGGAGATTGGGCTGGGGCCAGCGGGCCACGAGGCCATCTGCTGCTCCATCAAACACACAAGAGAGGAAGTCCGGGATTCACACCCCACAGCAGGGCTATGTCCTGGGAGCCACACCCCGTCACCTTCTCCATCCTTCTCCCATTCTTCCAACTCAGACTCTCATTCCATTTGAAAATTATAGCAACTGAGGCAGCAATATGGCAAACAGCACCCCTTCAGATGGAGCCTACTTCAACATCAACAGTCTGGGGAGAGGAAGCCCATCCACATTGGCCTAGAGGATTCAGCAAATGCTTGAAACCTTGAATCCATCCCAGGGTGCCTGGGGCGTGTCCCCTGAGCAAGGAGGCTCACACACATATCTAATTTGGAATACAGCACAACAAACATATACGCTCATTTGAGACACATTTCCTGAGCACTTAAGGCCAATAAAAGCGGGGTCCTCCTGGAGTTACGTAGCCAGTCTCATTACACTAGGGCTCGCTCCATCCAGGGATAGTTTTCAATGGTAATAGACAAGCATTGTTAACACAATCCAGAAGTGATTAGCTACTTATTTTCATTTTGCAGAACGCCATTCAGTGTTCACTCAAGCACTAGTGCTTTCTGAAACCAAACGGGAACTGTATTGAGTAAAATACTCTTTTCATTGTATGAGAAATAGTTTGCTGTTCAAAAACATAAAATGAAATAGTCTGCTGTTCTAAGTGATGTTTGAGATACACACAAAAGAAATATTCATTGGAAAAATATAAGCCTGTACTAGTTTCAAAAAATTACTTTTTCTTATTCTTTTCCCTTCAAACTAATGTTACTACATTTGCAATTAAGAATGGAGATAAGAAAATGTTTTGTGTAATACGACTTAGAAGAGAAATACTACTATGGACCAGAAAGCTGAAAGGGAAAGAAGGTCCCTATCCTTCCTCCTTGTCTCTTTTTTGGGGGGAAGACTTTATAGCAAGTTAAACTCATCTGAATATGGAGGCTGCTCTTTTGTAAGAAAGATGACGCAACTGACTTCTGATCACAAGTAGTGATGATGAATTTTAACTGACCCAACCACACACTTTCAAATGCTTTTTAAAAGCTTTCTCTTCTTGCCAAAGGTACACACAGCTGAGTCCTGATTCTAACAAGGTTCCAGATGATCCCAGGGCCAGAAATGGAGAAGGGAACTGGGAGCCTAAACAATAAATAAGATTTAAGGTGGCAGATATTACCAATATATTACAATCACATCACAGATGGAGCTGGTTGAGAGCTGTAGCAGAGGTCAATCTCGGAGCTCAGAAAAAAAGTACAGTCGAGATAGGAAGATAGATTGAAGGCGGGGAGAGCAAGGAATAAAACAGAAGCCCATGGCACACATCAGTCCAGAGATTTATGAGAATACTGTTACTTGATGGTTTGAAGATTCAGAATTCACTTTCTGAAACATCCTAGCTGCTATTAGATCCTCCCTACCTTTTAAGGGATGGGCCCAAAGCTGAAATTTGTCAGAAAAACAAAACTGACAATTTATATAACAGTGAGCTGAGAAACAGAGTGAAACTGGCCAGCATGGAAGAGAGCGTCTCGCTGGAGTGCAAACTCCTGGCTTCATTATCACGGGGTTCTAAACACCTGAGCACTTCTATGGACCCCCCCCAATTCATCAACGTTTATTAAGATTATTCAGAATATAAGGTTACAAAGTAAGCTAGTGAGGGCTAATCTGGTTACACATGATGAAAATTCAATCCAAAATAGTTTAGGCCAAAAAAAAAAAAAAGTATACTGAGGTGTCTCACAAAACCAAAGCCAGGAATTTCTGGACCTCACTAATAATTTAAGTTACGGCCTGGTACGCAGGTCACGCCTGTAATCCTAACACTCCAGGAGGAGTTCAAGACCAGTCTAAACAATACCAAGACCCCATCTCTACTAAAAAAATAGAAAACTTAGCCAGGCATTGTGGTGGGTGCTTATAGTCCCAGCTACTCAGGAGACTGAGGCAGGAGGATGGCTTGAGCCCAGGAGTCTGAGGTTGCTGTGAACTAGGCTGACCCCCAGTGCATGTCACACCCACTGAGGTTTCTCCTTCCCTAAGTGGAGGGGCCGGGTACCCAAGAAGGCAGCACCAGCTTTCCCGACGGATCTCACTCCCATTCCTGTTTCACACGCCCCAGCTTCATGACTCTGGGCATGTCACCGAACCCCTGTCTGGGCCACGGTTTCCTCACCTACAAAAAGGGGAGAATTATATTACCTTGCAAAGTTGTGTAAAGGTTGGAGGTCACGCACACAGGAGCCCTGTGCCTGACCAACGGCAGCTGTCGCACTGTTAATTCACGAAACAGCTCCCTCGCTACCTCTGAGAGCTGGGAACATCTTCAGGGCAACATTCCGTTTCATATCGACCTATTTCCCTGTAAAAAGCTCCCTTTTCTGCCCTGTATACCCAGAAGACACAGTTAATATTGATTCCAATTAGGTCACACTGCACAGAAAGGGGGACGCGGCGCAGATAGGCAGCAGTTTGTATTAAAACGCTGGCTTTCCCCATGGGTCTACGCACTTTATCTGAATCGATGCCCAAATCCAAGAGGACTTTAGAATGAGAGCTGAGAAAGACAATACAGCTTCACTTGTACCCTGAATATTTAAAATGAAATAAAATTATGATCAGGAAAATCACAGCTGGCACCCTGTCCAAAGCTAGGGCCACTCAGAGCAGGGCAAAGTCCCCCAGTGGGATCCAGAGAATATTCATCTCTTTATCACAAACGAGGATGCTGAAGCTCAGAGATGAAGATCTTCTTAGGTCACAGGTCACAGATCAGGGGAACATCTGGGCCCTTACCCCAGCTCAAGACCTTTCCACTGGCTCCACAGCATATGCAGCTAGAGAGAGGAATGTGGTGCTCACAGTGGCCCCAGAGGACCTTAGGGCAAGCTGCCCCACGACAGACAGGAGCAGGCAAAATGCTGCAGACAGACCCTCGGGCCTGTGGGACAGATCACCAGTACAAGGGGCGGAGAGTAGGCCTTGCAACCCTGAGCTGTTATCTGGCCAGATTTAAGTGACCTGAGAATTATCTACTGTTTTATAATATCTGTAACTCCCTTAAAACAGCTTTCATTAATGTCCCTCAAACAGCAGTAGTAATAGAACAAAGAGTTCAGCCAGTACGTGATAAAAAAAGGATTCCAATACTCCCGCCTCGACCTCATGCTTCAATGTACTTTGCACCGTCACAAAATCCAGCTGCAGGGACAGTCACATGTACCCTGCTCCTTCAGCCTTGTGTGGTGCACCCACTGGCCCTGCTGGCTAGAATTCCCCTCCACCCCTCCCTTGGCTCACTCATCCTCTAAGACACAGCTCAGGCACCGCCTCTTCCAGAAAGCCTCCCTCATTCACCTTTGTGTCCTGCCCACTGTACACCTTGGTGAGGGGTGTTTAGTGTGTGATATTGAAAGGAAGTGGTCCATTGCTCTTACTAGGAGTGCCAGAGTTCCCATTTTTCTAATCCTAACCCACTGCAGACATTCCAACAGCTCCTCCCGTAACACACACAAGGTTCTGTGAATCAGGCTACGTGTGTCATAAGCCACTGAAGCTTTGGAAATGTCTGCTAGAAAATGTCAGCTTCCCTTCCTGACAGAAAAGGAGGTGGGAAGGAGGAGATGGTCACAGCGGGGAGGACAGAGTGATGAGCACAGACAAGTAGGCGGAGAAACGGCCCAGAGGCACCTGGAAAGGATGGCGGCCCAGACAACACGGCCATGGGCCAGACCTCGTCCCAAACCATTGCTTCTCCCTTCCTTGTTTTCGCCAAACCTGGGCCAGGTTTCCGAGATTTAAAGTTGTTCCCGGGAAGAAATGGAGAGCTGATGAGGTAGAGTTGGCCATGGCCACTTCCATATAAGACTATCTTTCCCAAGTCAGAGCGTGGGACCTAGTTGTTCCTACAGCAGGGTCAGAGGACCACGGGGAGCTCTGAGAGAATGTGGGCTCTGCCCCAAGACAGACTCAAGGGGGCACCATGGGATTTGCAGGACAGACAGCAGGAAACTCGGTGTCCAGCCGGCCCAGCTCAGGTACTCCTGGGCACAGTCCTCATTCCTCAGCCCTTGACGACACCCTCCCATCATTCACAAACCAAAGCTGGCACAGATGGCTCCTAGACAAAAATACAGGCCAAATCACATATCTGAATTTCTGATTCTGATCAACACAGTTTAACAAATCATGTTTGTTCAAACTCATTCACTTATAAACTCTGCCTCGTACCCAGTGTCACCAGTCTAGGATGATGGGTCCTGTGAAGCCAATTCCATCTGTGGGCTGTGGTCTTCTACAGCCAACGATTAGCTCCCAGACGTAACGCAAAGTGCCATTTCCCTTCTGGCCACGGTAACCATGGGCTCTTCTTCTGCTTCTCCATGGGAACCAACTGTAATGCTTTGCTAAGGACCCAAGCCTTGACTCCGGGGAGCCTGGAAGCATCAGGCAGTCAAAGTACTTGTGTCTGAGATTCTGCTCCCCTTGGAGCTTAAGTACAGGTGAAGAAGGCCAAGGCACAGAGAAGAAAGTGCATCCGCTCCGTCACAAAAGACGTTTCTCCCAATCCTTCCCCGCTGTCAGGGGAGCTGAGATATTTTATAAACTTGAGAAAAATGAGACACCATAGGGACACAGTGAGGGGACAAAACACTAAGAGATGCTGATCAAAGGATACAAGATTTCAGGTAGCAGGTGGCATATGTTTAAGAGACCTATTGTACAACTCGGCAACTGCAGTTAATAACGCTACTGCATTCTCGAAAATCACTAACCAAGTAGATTTTAAGTGTTCACACCACAAAAATAAGTATGTCCGGTAATGTATATGTTGATTAGCTCAATCTCTGTGTTCTACAATGTATACATATTTCAAAGCCTAGTGCTGTACGTGATAAATATATACAATTTTTTGTCAATTAAAAATATTAATAAAAATAAATGTATTTATAAAAAATATTTAAAATGTTAATAAAAATTTAATATTTTCTGAATGTATTTTCTTTGTTCATTCTTTACAAGGTTTGTGTTTCTAGTCCTTAAACATTATTATTGTTATTAAATTTTAAGCCTTTTAATTTTGTGAAGGCAAAAAGTGGAAACCTAATAAACACATGTATAAGTAAAAAAAAAAGAACAAATATTTAAAAGGCAAAAAACCACAAATTCCTAGGAGTGAGGACTGACCTGAGTTCTCCACTTGACTCAGTCACCAGCTCTGTTAATTCACTAAACCTCTCAGTTCCTCTCGTTCATAAATTGAGGAGTTTGATGAAAACAAAATTGGCTTGACCCCATCATTGAGTATTTTGGTATTTTTCTGCTCCTAATTTACAAAATAACGTCCCCCTACGTAGGCAATTACCAGGTCAGAAAAAGGAAAACATGACAAAGGATGAATATAGTACGGGGTTCAGGGTATAGGGCCAGAGGCTAGAGAGGCCTGAAGCCAAAGCTTCAGGGGGTGATAGACGCCTGAATCCAGAGAGCCCACGGGTCCAAAAAGCACGTCCAGATATTCAGTGAGGAGACACCAAGGCCAAGGGATGAGGGTGAAGAAATCCAAGTAAGAAATCACATCTGAGCCCCAGGCTGCAGTAGAATGCACCTACCCCAAGTCAGAAAATAGTGAGTTAAAAGCCAAGGGAAAGTTAGAGAGTTGAAAGACATTAGGAAGAAAATCTAATGCCGGCAACTCCTCCTCTAAAAATACTTAAAAATCACACGTCTCAGGCCCTGCCTGCCACAGACCACAGTTGAAGCTGTGGACAATGTCTGATGAAAAATGTTAGTTTCGGAGCTCCAGTGGCGCAATCGGTTAGCACGCAGTACTTATATGAAAAATAGTAGTTACCTTTCTTGATAGGAGTTTTCAAAATGTAAATGGCCAATGCAAGTGGGGGGAGGGGGGTAACGTTTCTGTAAAGTCAGTTCAAAACCTATGGGATCGAAAGGACAAGAGGCCTTATTTTGCACCAAAGTTTTTGTTACCCTTAAGTCCCTTTTAAAGCCTCAGGGCTGCACTTCTGCAGAGACAACGCCTTCTCAGCTCTGCAGACTCTGCGCTTAACACAGAGCTCTAGTTTCTCCGAGACTGGAGCATGACGAGGAGAGCTCATTCATTATTTCAACAAATATTTACAAGGTACCTACTGTCAGTCAAATATCAGGCTAAGAATTTAATATAAAGCTACACTGATTACTATTTTAAAAGCCAGATCATTTGAAGTTAAATTTTCTGATCCCATCTAAATTTCTTGGTACTATATAACCTAAGGAGCTTTTGATAGACTTTAAAAAAAAAAAAAAAATGTTTTGCAGGTTTGCACCCGCCAGGTACAGTGGGAAAAGAAGGGGGTTCTTATGCCAGCTCTGCTCACCTGCTTCAGGCCGAGGCTAAGTCACAAAAACATTCAAGCTCTTCCTCTTCAGAGGAGGAGGAGGCTCAATCTTTCCTCTGCTGCCTCTTTCCCAGGATGCTGGGAGGAGTCAATGAACTGATACCCATGAAATCACATTCAAATAGGACTCATCGGTGACAAGCCAGTACCCAGCCAAGGTGGGGGTTCATCTGAACCAGTGTTTCAGGTGCAGCCCGGCTTCCTCGGCATTTCTGCGTCAATCAGCTGTCACTGCTCCTTCCCCTCAAACCATCTGAATTTTAAAAGGCAGCATGAGCTCAGCTGAAATTCACATACCCAAGTTTCAAACAGACAAGGACAATCTGAAACTGGAAATACGGGAAGATGGTAGGTGGTAGAAACAGCCTCACTTCTCTCCAAGATGCCCGACGCTGTGCGTGATTTGTGATGCTTTCGCTGAGAAGCCCTCACCCCCATGAACACATTCTGAAGATAGAAATCAATCTTACGATATGACAGGGAGAGAAAAGTCTGTTAGGAAAAATGAAGAGGAGAAAAACTACCTCATTCTAAGTCCTTTCTCCTCAATAAATGGGTTCCAGAGAACTCTCCCGGGATCCATATTTTTCCTTCACTTCTTCCCATTTACTGAGCAGCTGCAAGGGGTGAGATTAAAGAGAGGGACTGCCTGGCCAGCCCCACCAGCTTCCAGCTTTTCCACTGCAATAATTCAGGCTGAATGCAAGCCACGGCATTTTATACTGGGTCAGCATTTGCCTGCATAAGACAAAGACCTAAAACCCTCATAGAACCATTCACGACTCCACACTATGACACGTCAGCCATTACTGCACGGGATCGACCACCACCCTTGGGATATTCCTGATCTTTAAACACACAAGGGTTTAATTTAATGCCCAGACCAACACAAATTCTGCTTCTCAGACTTTGAGAATAACATCACTAGGAGGCATTCTGAAGGCTGTAGCTAAAAATCATCACAGAACCCGCTACAGGAAGAACTTGGCCAGTTTTAGACCAAGGTGAATTATTGAATGGAGCAGAAGTCAGGAAGGGAAACTACATAAATCCAGAATTCCAGAGTTCTATATTTTGGCTCATCTATAATATGATGTTTATAGATAACACTGTATAATATCTACTATTTAATCATAGCATATGTGATGGTATATATACTACACCCTGGCAACTATAGTATAAACATTTTATGTAGCATATACGTGGAATAAATGGGCATGTGTATTAAAGCCTTGTTACCTAGTATCTCATATGTGAATGTTCAATTAGCATATAAATTTTGAAATGACATTACTTTCTAATTTCTAACTAATTATAGCAATTTAAACATTAGCAAGATAAAAGAAAATCTGGCTGTCCTTAGATACTGTACATATATACTTTACAGTCATGGAATTTTAGTTGCAGTATGAAGGGTGTCTATTTACAAGGTGACCAGATTCTAACATTGGTAAAGCAGGACATCATTTGGGGGAGGGGGGCGGGCGGGGGGGGTGACAACAATGCAAACTTTGATAAGCAGTTCTCCATAATCAGTTCTCAACAATTATTTGTTATTATTAAAGTTTTACATTATGAAATTAGCAAAAATAATATAAAATGCATATCCTGGCGAAGTATCCACATGGCAGCCGAAAATCATATATTCCTTTCCTGTTCTCCCATGTTCCCTAGCTTGTCATGCATTCTTTCCAAAAATCGGGGCTTTTTTAAAACGCCGCAGGATACAGGACAAATTGTTAAAAATTGGGACTCTCCCACCAAAAGCGGGACATCTGGTCACCTTACTCTAGAGGGGGGTACTACTTGTTTGCTCCAGACAGTTTGGCTCCTTCTGAGCTAATTGTCCTTGCCTAGAAGCAAGGGAGGGAGCCAGTCTCCTTCTGATACCAATTCCACCTGGGCGACCTTGCCCAGGAGGTGAGTAGGGGGTTTACATTAGCCTTTTCATTTCCAAATGAACTTACATTAACCTTTTCATTCCCAAATGCAGTTACATTAACCTTTTCAGCTGCAGAAAACCATATATTCCCTTCCCATTCTCCTGCTGTTCCCTAGCTTGTCATGCATTCTTTCCAAAAATCGGGACTTTTTTAAAACACCACAGGACGTGCAACAAATTGTTAAAAATCAGGACTGTCCCACCAAAAACAGGACATCTGGTCACTTTATGTATTTACTATGCAAACTGTGCATCTGGAAGAACTTGTAGGCAGACAGATAGATATAATGCTGAAAACATAAAAGCCAGCAAAGTAGAGGGAAGGAGACAGGAGAGGGAGGGATTTAGAAATGCACTTCCACGAAGAAAAGTCCACGAGTTGATTCCCAGCAGGGACATTTACAGACTGAATAGCCCCTTACTCTTTTCTTGCTAGGATGTCCACAGCCTCTAACGGTGCCCCTTACATTGTGGAGAGTTCACAAAAGCTTGCAAAGGCCACCTGAAGAACAGGTCTCATTATGAAAGAGGGAAGGCTGGTGTCCAAAGCAATGTGGCCGCCTTCTCCCCACCACCTCATCTTCCAGCCCACTCCTGAGGAATCATGTGGGCAAATGGGCTATACTCCTGTCCAGTGCCTTCCAGCCCTGTCTTTGTCTTAGGAACTTCTCTGCTGGGGAGAAAAAAAAATAAACCCATAGCTAGTCTGGGAAGAAGAGATAAGGAAAGAGCTCAGAGTAGGTCAGTAACTCAGTAAAGGCCAAGGGCTAGGAAATGTCAGAGACATCTGAGCACATCCAGGAAGAAGGCGTGCACAGCTGTCTTCTCCTGATGCACCTGCAGGACCCAGGAAACAGTAGAGCATGGCCCTGGAGAGCAGCCTGGCCATGTGCCCTATATGCCAAGAAGGAAAGGCACTGAGACATTTTACTCCTTAAAATTGTCATGAAAAGGAGGCAGGTTATGGGATGTACAGAAATGCTATGGTGACTTCAGGGAAACAAGAGCCATTGTAGAGTCATGTGAGTGCACCCTGACAACGACAGCAAGCTCAAGCAGAGGCCCAGCACCTGACATAATCACCCTGTATCTAAGACAATAAAATACTGGCAAAATTCCATCTTTACACACTACATTTTAATTCTCTTACTTCCAAGAGTCAAAGACAGATCGAGACATAGCTCAGCCTATCTTTGCTATGGTGGGTCCCTGTGGGTCCCAACGACATTACAAGAATTGAAAACATCACTGAATGTATTCAAAATCTGCTGTAATTAATTCAGAAACTGGGGAGAGAATTCTTCTATATATAACGAAAGAAACCACAATTTTAGTCACATCATCTTTTCCAAGTGTCTCTGCCAACAATATAAGGAGTCCATGTGGCAATTAAGTGGGTTATCTACAAGCTTCCAAGTCAAGAGGTCTTTTCAGTAAGGTGTAAAAGGCCACTTGAAAGAATTTGAGATCCATCTGTGACACGAGTGAATGTTTCATGTTAAAATTATTCCTCCCACAGTCAGAAAATATTAACCAGTCCAAATGTCAAGAATAAATGTATCAGTAGAATCAACATAGCTGAGTACGAAAAAATTATACTGCCCAGGAGTTGGCTACTGCAGCCATTGGACTCAACCAAGATTGTAGTAAAGAGGTGTCCAAGTAGAGAGACTCAGCCTCAAAGGCCTTAATATGGAGGATAAAGACAAAAGTGTAGGGTCAGACCCAGGCTTGAATTTTTGCATAGTGTTAATAGCAAAGGGCAGTAACTTCTAACCTAAGTTCAAAGCCTTTCACTTCTTAGCCCAAGCATGGCAGGCTGAGGCCTAGTTGCCTGGAAGAAAGAACATAAGCTTTGGACCTTGCTCCCAACTCCAGCTCCATCTGTGGATAAGGTACTTCCCTCTCTTCTTCTTTCAGCATCAATGGCTCTATTTGAAGGACTAGGATGATGAATCGTAAGGGAAATATGTGTGACCCCCTTAGCACGATGTTTAGCACATGTTAAACACTTCTGACACCAATGTTTGGGACTATACATAGGGAAGGCAGATAAAACTGCTGATATTTAGTGGAAAGAATTCTAGTGACCTTGCTCTCTCATGTACCAACTAGCCCTGTGACCTTGGACAAGTCACCTCAATTCTCATCACATGCAAAACGGACTAGATAATCTCCCAGATATCCTCTGGCAATAGAGGAATTCAGAGTCAAAGATGGGAACAGGTGAAAGATGGGAACAGCTAGAAGAAAAGTGTCACACCTAGAAAACACCTTGGGGGCCCCCAGAATTGATGAACAGGGTCAAAAATCACTGGCCATCTCAGGACCTGAAGATTCTGGATCTATTTTATAAAGTAGTTTGGGGACAGGAGAAAGCAGAGCAGGAAAAAAGAAGCAATCCTCTTCCTCTGAGATGATGGCTACAAATTTCAGGTGGAAGAGCCTCCTCTACCCAACTAAGACCAAAAGCACTGAACCATTCTGACCCTAACTGACTAATCCAGGTCAGACTCTGTAATAAAGTTCCTGAGTCTTCCCCACGCTCACTAGAGCATTGGAGAAGGAAGATGAAAGGTGGCACCCAGTTTTGGAGTTTTGTTGGCATCCTGCCCACTTTCAACATACACACACATACTCACACAAACACTTCCAGGCCTTGTATGTCTGGACAGGGTCCACAGCCCTAAATCAAGTGTTATGTGTGCCTCCTCCCCATCAAGCAGCTAAACCCTGTCTAAAGCAGCAGCATATCAATTAGGCTCAATGAAAGGGGTTTAAGCATCTCGGGTAGAGCTGGGAAGATGAGCCGACCTGGGCTGAAGGTGTCACAGCCTGTTCTTCAAGGTGCCTGGGCCTCAAGAATAAACATCCCACAAAGAAACCACATTTAACATAAAAAGAGAGAGCGAAGTGACTTTCCCCTACACCTTGTGCCTCTCCACAAACATCTACCCATTAATCAGCAGAAATAGCACATCAGGACTACTCCAGAAGGGTATCTGAAAAGAAATAAAGTGTTTTTTAAAATATTCCACAAAAGGATAATTCTTACCAGTCATCCTTGATAACTCTCAGCCTCCATGAAACATCTCCAGGTCCAGCAGCTGCCCAGGTGGACAGTGCCACGGTCAGCTCACCTGTCCCAAGGCCCAGCCCATTATGTGCCACACATGTGTGCACACCTCCGTTTTTTCCATCCCTCACACCCACTCTACCCCATTCATGCCTCTGCCTGACCAACTCCTACTCATTCTTAAAGGTCAGTGTAAATGTCCCCTCCATCAGGAAGCCCTGGAGACTCCCAGTCTGGCTCGCTGCCCTTTCTGCACATATCTTCACCTACATTGGCATTAGCAGCTGCACTGCAGATGTGTGTTGGCTTGTGTCTTCCCAGAAAATGGTGGGTTCCTTGAGAACAGAGACCACGTCTCTGACACTTAACACAGCGTTGGCATATAGAACTGTCCAATAAATATTTGTTCGATGAATGAGTGAATGGATGAATCTAAACCAGATTAACGATTGTGATGGCATTTTTTTTTTAAGTCTGCCTCATTATTCCTCAATTTTTCATATATCTGGATGTCCATTTCCACATTCTGGGAGAAAAGATGCTAGCTGGGAAGCTGGGCACCCTGGAAGCCATGCCATCTCACGTGGAGGGGCAGCAGTGAATCGCTGAGCACATAAACAGGCATTCAGACCCGTTATCTACGGCCTGCAATAGGCTCACGTTGCCAAAGATCCTCTTGTCTATGAAACCAGCTTCAAAGGAAAGAATATAAAATCAGAGGAGGGAATGCAAAGGAGAAAGAAGAGCAGAGTGTCAAGAAAGCCTTCTCCAGATTGATGACTGCGGAAACAAAATTGTATGAAAACATTGCAGTGCTCACCCAATCACTTGCTAAAAATCTGCCCAGAAGAGCAGGGCCATCTTTAACTGTCATTATCTACAAGGACATGAATCAGCCACAGTGCCCCATCCAGCTATGCACAGTCTCCTGCCTCTGAAGACAAAGGTACTGAGAGTCAAGAGAAAAGCTGAGAGGGAATGAAAAGGCATCCAATTCTCAGTCAAATAAAAATGCCACGGGCCCAAGGCCAAGGAATATTCTCGGCCTGGATGGTGTTCACCACCCTAAATTTAGCCAACGGGTGAGCTTTTTTTAAGGAGCATCTTGTTCAACCTTTTGCAAGCCAGAGATTTACCTCCTAATGCACAGCTTGCTCTCCCCCGAAGCTGGAACACTCTGTCCTTGGCTTTGTCATCTGTGGAAGGAGCAGGGCCAACAAAAGCTCTGCTGTTATCACCTAGCTCTGCTCGCCCAAGCAGTGCCTGGCTGAGGTGCTTTAAGGGCACTGCCAAAAAGCTCCATTTCCCCAACAATCCAGCCCTCCTTCTTCACCTCCCCAAACTGCAACTTCATCTCAATTCTCATCATCAGAGATCCATTCTTTCACAGTAATCAAATGTGCAGAGGCTAACAGCTACCGTTGCTTGCTTCATTTAATCCTTTTGATGGCACAGGGAGGAGACTGAGAGGCAGCAGGCAAGACTGGAAAAGCATCAGGCCTTGGCATCTGACCTGCACTGAAAGCCTCAGTCTTTCACCCAAAGAAGCCTCAGTTACTTCGTCTGAACAAACGGGGATGATGATATCCATCTCTGCTCAATAAATGTAAACTAGTATTCTTTTTAGTTGGTTATTAATTTGAGGAATTTTTAGAGCCAGAAGAACTGAAAAGTTAAATGCACAACTGTGGAGCCAGAAAAATCAGGGACTAGAAATGGTTTTGGAGATTGGTGACTAAACATGGTTTCAATAGTAAATGAAATTAATATCAGACCTATGGGAATCAGAATCAGGAACTGCAGAGGTCAAGAAAGGAAGTGGGCACAGGAGAGATCAGGGCCACCCGGTGACCTGGGGTAGTGACATCATATGCTCAGTGATGTTGCAGGTTGTCTTTGAGTCCTGAATAACTACTTCTATTTTAACCATTGATTAATTTTATTAAGCACAATTATGTACCACGTGACGATCAAGAGACTAGGTTTGGGGCAGTTGGTGTTACAGGAACTTTTTCCCAGATTTCAGGAGAGGACAGGAAAATATCCTAAGGTCAAAACTAATAAAATTCACCCCCTGAGGGGTGGTGGCAGTCATGTGCAGAAGTGACCCACTCAAAACACTGGCAAATACACTATCCCAGAAAAAGAGAGAACAAAGCAAACAGAAAAGGAAAAGTCTCTCCCACACACACGGATTTACTAATCAAAAGGGCCACTGAGTGTCCAGCACAGTGAAAAGCCACAGTTTTCGACATTTTCCTGACATTTCAGTGCACTGGGATTGAAGAGACTATCCTAACTATCCTTAAAGCTTCCAAAGGTAAAAATGAAATAGGGCCTTCAAAATTCTATGGAAAAATGGTCTCCAACCAAGAATTCTATACCCATCCAACCTAAGATCAAAACGCAGAACAGAGTAAAGGCATCTTCAGGGAAGGATGGCAGGAAGTTAGGGGGTAGGGAGTTTCTGGTTAAAAGTTTATATTTTCTTCTCGAGAATGAGAAGCCACCAAAGGATTCTGACCAGACGAGTGACATGACCTGACTTACGTGTGATCTTACAGTCCATTTATTTGATATTAGAGTTGCTCTTTATCTCTATGGCTCCTGTTTCTATTTTATAGCTTATTTCATTTGTTCACTTTCAACCTCTTTGTATCTTTAAATCTAATGTGTCTACAGGAGACACACATAGTTGGGTCATATTTTCTTCAGTTTTTTTTTTTTTTTTTTTGGTATCCTGTCTGAAAATCTCTTCCTTTTGGATTGTTTAAAGCATTCATGTTTAATATGATTGATATGGTTGGCTTGCCAATTACCATTCTGCTGGTGCTTTCTACATGTCTTATGGACATATTTTTATGTTTCTCCTTCACCATCTCCTTTGTCCTAAGTGAATATTTCCTACTGTGTCATTTTAATTCCTTTAATGATTCTTAGCTATATACTTGTAGTTATTTTCTTAGTAGTTGCCTAAGAGCTTATAAAATACATCTTATCAGAGTCTACTTCACATTTATAGTAACTTAATTGCAGTAAAATATTAAAACTTTTCCTGTATTGCTCCATTTCCTCTTTTTAGGGGTCTGTGCTAATATTGTTTTACATATTAAGACCTATATATATTACAAACCCAATGATACATTGTTATAATTAGTGCTTTTTATAACAGTATGTCTTTTATGAGACCTAAGAGAAGAACTGAGAGCTCAAACATAGTTATAGTTTTTAATATATACAAAGGGTGCCCCCAAATGTGTACATACTTCAAATAAAAAAACTGCATTAAAAGCATAATACTTAATATATACCAATAACAAAAGATGAAGACAAGTCCATTGAGAGTGTGTTGCAATTCCAGAAGTCAAATAGGACTGGAGTATTACAAATTTAATGCAGTTTTTTCCTTTCTTAAAATCTGTGTGTGTGTGTGTGTATATATATATATATTTTTTTTTTTTTTTTTTGAGACAGAGTCTCACTATGTAGATTGCCATGACATCACAGCTCACAGCAACCTCAAACTCTTGGGCTTAAGTGATTCTCTTGCCTCAACCTCCCAAGTAGCTGGGACTACAGGTGCCTGCCACAACCCCCAGCTATTTTTTGGTTGCAGTTGTTGTTGTTTGGCAGGCCCAGGCTGGGCTCAAACCTGCCAGCCTCCCTGTACGTGGCTGGCACCCTACTCACTGAGCTACAGGCACCAAGCCAAAATGTGTATATGTTTTTGGCACCTCTGTGTCTATGAACCTTCTCATTGATCAATCACAGCTACCTTCATTTCCTCCTGTAGATTTTAATTACTATCTGATGTCATTTCCTCATGCTGCTGTAGTTCCAGTCCCATTCCCTCCTTTGTATGTCATTATCAAATATGTTATGCTATAAATCCAGTAAGTTTTTAGAAATTTTAAATCAGCAAAAAAAACATGTAATGTTTTTTATCATTACCCACAGAATTACTTTTACTAAAGCACTTTGTTTTTTCATGTAGATTCAATGACTGTTGTCACTTCTTTCAACCTGCAGAATTTTGTTTAGTATTATTTATAAGGCAGGTCTGACACCAATACATTTATTTTTATTTAAGACTGTCTTGAGTTCACTTTCTTTGTTGGACAGAGGATTCGTGATGAACAGCTTTGTTCCTTTTAGTACTTGGAATATATTGTCACACCACCTTTTGTCCTCTTTGTCCTGATGTGAAGTTCGCTTGTTATTTTTTTTAAGTTTCCTTGTATGTGATGATATTTTCTTGCTGCTTCAAGATTTTTCTCTTTATCTTTGGTTTCCAATGTTTTGACTTCTGGATTTCTTTGTATTTGTCCTGCTTAAAGTTGATTCAGCTTTTTGGATGTAATATGGGTGTTTTTCATCAGATTGGGGACGTTTTCAGCTGTGATTTCTTTGAATATTTTTTCCACTCCTTTCTCACTCACTCCTTCTTCTGGTATCAGATGTACCACACATGTTGGTGCCGTAAATGGTGCTTTAAATTTCTCTGAGACTGTTTATCCTTATTCTTTTTGCTGTTCCAGACTGTGTAATCTCCATCGAGTTCTCTGATCCAGTCTTTCATCCACTCAAATCTATTGAATCCCACTAGTGAATATTTTATTTCAATTAGTAAACTCTATATATATACTATCTATAGTATACTCAATTAGTAAACTCTTATAATTTCTGTCTTTTATAGTCCCTATTTGATAACTCATCATACTTCTTCAAAATCTTTAAACAATTTCCTTTGGTTATATGAACATATTTCTAATAGCTGTGAAGTCTTTGTTGGTAAAGTTCATCAACTGGACCCATTAAAAGTGGGTTCTGTTTGTTATTGGCTTTTTCCCCCATGCATGCATCAGTCTGTCCTTTTTTTGGCATATTTTATAATTTTGTTGAAGATTGGATTCTTTAGATAATATATTATAGCACTTTGCTGATGACCCCCAAGTTGGGGTATGTTGTTGTTTATTTTGTCACTTTTAGTGACTTGGCTAGACTAATTCTTAAAGCCCACCACCACCACATACAATTGTATAACCTCTGACCCTCTGACATCCTGCTCAGATTTTTTTTCCTTAATTTTACCTTTCTTCCTGGTTTCTAGGGATCACTCTTGGGTCTGTGTGAACCACTTTCTGGTCAAAGGTTCTACTTAAGCCCCCTTATCAACTTAGATATACTCTTTACCATCAGAGATGTGTGTGACTGAAAGAATGTTTTCATAGTTCAGGGAGTTTACAGTTTTGACCCAAGCTCAGCCGGGAGCTAGTAGCTCAAAGTTCCCCCACTACCTACTCCTGAGAAGGCCTGGCAGTCTTTCCGATTACTAGGAAGAGTGTGATTTTGAAGCCTGGATTCCTAGGGATCACCCTGGATCAGAATGTTGAGTTAAGCTTTGGTCAGAGGTTGTGTTTTAGTTCCTTGAGGCAGTAAAGCTCCCATATTTTGCCAATGGATCTGTGCATGACTTGGGTAATGAGTTGGAGAGCTAATGCAGCCCTATAAGAATCCCTCCCCTCCTCTTCTCTGCCTGAAACAAACACAAAAGACCCAGTTAGCCCACCCCTGAAGAAATCTGTGCCAAAGGTCCCTAACTCACTGAAGCCCTCCAGGCGAGTTGTGGAATCTGCCCAGCCCCTGCTCCCCCCAGGCACAGACATCATCTTTGCCCTACCCAGGTGGGTCACTGTCCCCTTTCAATAAATCTGACCTGAACATCTCCACTCCCGTCTTGTCTGTGGGTGCCGCCCCTTCCACCTGTCTTTATGCTCTCAAGTTTACTCCACAGTCCAATTTGGTTGCTCCTGAGGGGGCGCAGGTGCTTAATGCACAGCCATATGGACCTCCAGGGTGAGTGTGACCCAGGAGTCCTTCTTGATTATCTTTCTCTGCTATTAGTAGCAAGGAACTACCAGCCTCATTGCTCTCTACCAAGGTAATCATTGTCTCCCATGAAACCTTTAGGCTTGATCTTCCCCTAACTATTCCAAATAAAGTCAGTTCCCTCAAGCCCAGGTATGGGGCTTGCTGTAGGGAAAGCCTTTCCTTGGTCAGATCTCTGTGCCATTTTACTAGAGCAGGCAGCTCTGGGGGTGGTGCAAAAGGGCAGAGGGTGGAAGGGAGGAGCTTTCTTCCTGCCACTGTGAAACCTCAACAAGCAAGCCCTTTGGATCCCCCCCCTTTTTTTTTCTTTTTTTGGCAGTTTTTGGCCGGGGCCGGGTTTGAACCCACCACCTCTGGTATATGGGACTGATACCCTACTCCTTTGAGGCACAGGTGCTGCGTGGGGTCCCCATATTCTTAGCATGCAATTCCCAGAACATAGCCCCTGCGTATAAGTGGGAGCTGGGTGAGAAGATCCTCTCAGCAGCTCCTGCCTAGAGCAATGGTTGTGTGACATATGACTGGGGGCAGCCCTCCCCCACCCTGAAATGAGACACCTGCCCTGGACTAGGAGCTGGGGGGAGGGAGTTAATGACTGCAGCTACCCAAAGTAGAGCACCCACACAGAGCTTCTGTGATCCGGAGCTGGAGGGAGGAAAATGGGCATGGGTTCTGGTTCAAATGCCCAGACGCCCACTGACCTTATTGAGATTTAGTAGATTTCCTTGAATAAACGTTTCCCTATTTGTTGCATGCTCTGAGGACAATTTCTAGAGAGTTCAAATAGCTTTTTTATATATGTAGTTTTTATCAGTTAGGTGATCGTTTTGTTAGACAAAGTATCCACAGAGCTCCTCCATATCACCATCCCAGAAATCCCAATCCTGATTCCTGTTTTCATTTTTTTTATTAGATCATAACTATGTACATTACTGCATTTATGGGGTACAATGAGCTGATTTTATATACAATTTTTTTATATACATCAGACTGGTTAATGTAGCCTTCACCTCACTTATTTAATTGTTGTGATAAGACATTTATACTCTATTCTTAATAGTTTCCCCATTGTCTGGAGAAAAGGGACAGAGTAGAAGCAGTAGCCTCCCAGTAAATACCCATCATTATTTACATGTGCGGTACCTTTAATACAGCCTGACACTCAGCAGTGCTCACGTCACCTTTCTCTCTCAGGGACCGGGGTTCTTTAAGGGGAGGACTGTCCCCCAGTGAGAAGACCCCAGATATTCTGAGATGTCCCCAAAAAAGCTATCAACTCCATCTTCAACCAAGGTTTTCCAGTCCCAGGATAGCAGGCTGCCAGTCTTCCGTAAACTAGCCTACTCCTCTTATTAAGAGGCTCTTGAACTTCTATCAGGTCCTGACCCAGATTCCCTCCCCACAATTTTCTCTTTTTGCTCCAGATTTCTCATTCTCAATACTCCCCTTTGCAGCAGAAGCACCTGCCAGTTCCAGCTTGGGTTTTACCATCTCTGCTCGACCTATGTTTATTGCTGGCCCCTGAAAGCCACTTGCCCTGACCCTCACCCCCATTGTGGTCCCCTCAATCCAGCTATCTCTGGACCTCTCCCTGGCTTTCCTCCCCTCTTTCAGTTTCCACTGATCTCTGGCTCCATTTTCCCATGATGTTTAAGCTTGCTCTATATCCTGGCGTTCACTTACACGCACCGCTGACACACGCACCGCTGACACACGCACCGCTGACACACGCACCGCTGACACACGCACCGCTGACACACGCACCTGAGTTTCATTCATTATTCCTCCTCTTGATTGATTCCCTACTTGCTTCTGGCTCAGAAACTACTTAATGGAACTTCAGTATCAGTCTCTGCCCTCTCCCCACAACTCAGTCTACTCTGGCTGTCCAGCTACCACTTCCTGGTATTGACACCTCAAATCTTCTACTGTCCTGTTATCCCGTGATTTCAGTTCTGGTCTCCTTGTTGTGCTTGTCCTATGTCTGGTATCTTTGCCCGGTTTCTTTCTCTGCTGTGCATATTCCAAAGCCAAAAACTCACCCCTAAGTCTCCGTTTGCCGTAGTGTTGTAGGACTAGCAATTCACCACTGTACTAGCATTAAGTGTAGCATACAGAGTAACCCAAAACAGAGAGGGTCTTAGCAGGTCATAGTAGCTTCAGAATAAACCAAGGTATCTAGAAAGTATGGAATAAGACTATTACAAAGAGAAATATGGAGCTTGCACTTTCTAAAGTAATAAGGGCAAGGATTTTATTTATCACTGTATCCTCAGTACCTAAATCAAGCCTTGGCATATAGTAAGTTCTCAATGAATGTTTACAGAATGAATAAAAAAGAATTTTTAATCTATGTTCAACAGAATTCAGCTGAAAACAATCACTGGCCAAAAAATATTTTTTGTACTTTTACCCCCATTATTCAGGAGTGCTTAATATATTGGTCACATTCATATAGCATATCATTGATTATTTTTAAATAAGACATTTCTGTGATCTTAGCACTCTGGGATAATGCATTCATTTATTCATTCTCCAGTGTCTACTCCCACACAAATCTTAAATTTTTTTTGCTTTAAACTCATTTGAAATCTGGAAATGTTTTCAACATGGTAGAACCGATCTTGTGTTCCTCACTTAACACACCATAGCTTTGCCTGTTGAACTCAAAGGCAAAATAAGAGAGGTATGGCCACTTTGTTCCTTTGAAAACCATGTTAAGGGGCCAGGCACAGTGCTCATACCTGTAATCCTCGTACTCTGGGAAGCCAAGGCATGTGGATTGCCTGAGGTCAGGAGTTCGAGACCAGCCTGAGCAAAAACAAGACTCCCATCTCTAAAAAACTAGCTGGGTGTTGTGGTGGGCACCTATAGTCCTAGGTACTTGGGAGGCTGTGCCCAAGAGTTTGTGCCAAAGAGTTTGAGGTTGCTGTGAGCTGACACCACAGCACTCTACCCAGGGAGACAAAGTGAAACTGTCTCAAAAAAAAAAAAAAAAGAAAGAAAGAAAGAAAAAAAGAAAAAGAAAGAAAAAAAAAGAAAATGGTGGGAAGATGATTTGGGTGTTAGTCAATCTGAGTTGTCATGTCAAGTATTTGGCTCTAATGACCAGCTTCACTAAGCACAAAAGCTACTACTATTATATATACTTTCCCCTATGGCCATGAACACCTGTCTCAAGTACAGTATATCCTGGCATGAGCAGGAATATGCTTGATATTTCTCTAAGTTTGTGATGCTTTTGAGCTATTTTCATACTTAAAGAACAGTAACAAGTGTGAAAAACTAGCCAAGATGATCCACTCTCTGTAAACAGCATTAGAAAGTTTTCACTCATTTTAGCCAGTTTCACTTATTTTTAATTTCTGACCACTAGCATAAGTAACTTCCATTTTCTCCCCCAAAAGATTAACAAAAACTTGATTTATTTTAGCCATGTCGGGCAGGAGACCAGAGTGCATCTCTTTAATAGGTCATATTATCATAATTTAAATCAAGGTTCTCCCATGGATTTTAATATGACCATTTTTATCCCTGATGATCTTTGCAGTAACTTTTGAAAGGCCGAAATGTAAGATTTAGGGATCCCTGAGGAAAAGAGGTGCTATGTTTAATTAATTTTATGTCATGCTTTTGGGTGTATGACATTCAGTTTTATTTCAGCCAAGAAAGACACCAAGGTTACAGATGCTACCACCATTGATCAAACACATTTGTTCCTGGTGTCCCTTGAGAGCTTTTGAGGAACTTTTTTTCAAACAAGTATCTAAACAGCAACAATTTCCAGGAAGAACATTTCTTATCACTATAGCATATAAAAATATCTAACACATCACAATAACATAAGTAACTCCGTGCGAAGCACACGGCAGGTGGGGGAAGCCTGGCCACACCTTTCCCACCCACCACATCTCCTCATCCTCCCTTGTCTAACCCAGGCCCTAACTTGCTTCCACACCATGTCGCTCTGAGCAGACCTAATTCTGGACTTAAGCCTGCCTTAATGTGCTGCCTATGCATTGAAAGGTACCAACGAGTGGCCTTACTGCTTGGCTTGAAATTCATAAATCAAAGGAATTGCAGTCCAGGAGGCCACCTAATATAATTTTTCTTCCTGAGGTTCAAATTCACTGTACAATTCCCCCATGTTAAAGAGGCTTATGCACAAAACTCTTTCAATCAAAGCTATCTAATTCCTTAGCAGCACTAATTAACTTAAAAAACAGTTAAACAATAATAAATCAGATTGGCTTCCCCAAGGCCACAGATAAAAGGCGTATTACTGGAGAGAAAACACCTTGGAATTTATAATCACTAGGATGATCCGAGCTAATATTCACTGAAACCCAACAGTGTTAACCGCCCTGAGTCCTGACTTAGGCACAGGCCCCAGACAGCAACCAGAAATGAAGCAGAAATCCCCAGAAGTACAGGAGGTTTATATCATGGGGGGAAATGAGTGTTGAGGCTGTGTGTACATCTGTGTTTAGGCAGATCGCACCTGAGTGGCAGGAAACAAGATGTTGTCTAAGTTAGCAGAGCAAGGATAGGGAGAAAAGAAACCAAGACAGATGGGAGAGATCTATGCCAACTAGTCTGCGGCTCAAGGATAAGCAGATTTCATCCTGAATCAAGTTCTCAGCTAAGTTACTGAGATGCTTAAGGAACCTGCCCTTTGAGAACTCCACTCAGTTTGCATTTCCTTTCTTTGTTTTCACTTTGTTTTACTTTGATCTTTGCAAGTTCCTCAGACCCATGAGTCTCCTGAATATCCCTCAATACCTTATGGCAGCATCCCACTCGAAAAATTACCCTTCCCTAAATCTAGTATTGAGGTGAGAAGCAGGTGGGCTTAGGTAGAGTTTTCCATTATGCCTATCCCAATCTATGTCTCTATGTCGTGAGCTTCGGAAGACAGCTAAGTAAACTTGGTGTAGCCTTTGGTTCCATGAACATAAACGACCAATGATACAAGAACGAGCTCACTCTACATGTCAGTCAAATGCTCCTTCAGTGTCTTTACGGAAAGAAGCATATTTCCTTTAAATGAAATATCAGTACCAAGTAATGCAGTAGTTTCCAACATGTTACAACCATTTATGCAAGAAAAGGAGATACAAGTATGAATGCTCTGGTTGGGACCCACAACTTCACAGAGTTTGTCTCCCCTCATCAACTCCTTCCCCTCTTTCTTCCATCTTTCTGAGGCATATCTGTAGAACTCCAGGGCTATTTTTTTAAAAAGAAAAAAAAAAAAGATTTGATCCAGGAAGACCAAAAATCACATTACAACAAAGATATTTGTATCAGAATGTTTATTGCAGCCCAGTTCATAATTGCTAGGTCATGGAAGAAGCCCAAGTGCCCATCAACCCACAAATGGATTAATAAGTTTGGTATATGTATACCATGGAATACTATGCAGCCCTAAAGAAGGATGGAGACTTTACATCCTTCATGTTTACATGGATAGAACTGGAAAATGTTGTTCTTAGCAAAGTATCTCAAGAATGGAAGAAAAAGTATCCAACATACACAGCCCTATTTTGAAACTAATTTATAGCTTTCATAGGAATGTTATAACCTAATTATAGCCTTAGAATATGGGGAGGGGGGTGGATGAGTGGAGGGAGGGTGATTAGAGGGGTCACTTCTATGGTTTATCCTACAAGAGTACAAGTGAATCTTTCTAAAAGCAGAGTATGAATGTCTTAACTCAATAATTGAGAAAGTGACATGAAGGCTATGTTGACCAGTTTGATGAGAGTATTTCAAAATGTGTATGAAAATACCACACTGTACTCTGTGATTGCATTAATGTACACAGCTATGATTTAATAAAAAAGAAATATTTGAAAAATATTGGCTAGTGGTTAAATGTACAAGCTTCAGAATCAAGAAATCCTAATTCCAAATCCAAAGTCTTCTATCACCTGTGTGAATTTATATAGATTAACCCATGGATTATGGAATATTATGTAGATTATATTCCTCATCTATGAAATGCAGATAAGAACAACCTCAAGGGCTGTTTTGGAGGTTAGATAAGATAATGAATGTAAAATTTTTAGCGCTGCCTGGCCTATAAGATTCAATAAATGTCAGGTATGATGATTATTAAAACGGCACATTCTAAGGAACTCAAAAGGGGGAAGAGAGAGAAGAGAAGGGGTAAAATCTTACCCATTGGGTATGATGAATACTGTTTAGGTGATAGGCACACTAATAGCCTGAATTAAGCATTTTAAAAGCTATCCATGTAATCAACACATTTGTACCCCCCTAATACTTTGAAATTAGAGAAAAAAGAAATCTAAGAATGCTAAGAGTTCTGTAAAAATGAAAGCAAGAATCTGTAACTGCTGCCTTTAAAATCTTCTAGAATATTGTTTCCCAAATTGTGTTCATTATCCCCATGAAATATTTCATGAAAATATAAAGCCTTGTGGTCAAATCTATTAAGAAGATGTTGTGTCTAGTAAAACCTACCAGGGATTCACAGTGCGTAACCAGGGCCAAGTGCCTGGGGCAGAGGCCCACTACATGATGAAATTTGATGTTAACAAAATCCCTCTTGCTGGAGAGTGGAGAATGGAACAGGTCAGGAAGGACTGATGGTAGAGACAAGAGTTAGGAAGCCACTACAGCACGGGGCAAAGAAAAGTGACCTGAAATCAGCATGAAGCAAGGAAAAGTGACCAGAGTCTGGAGAGCACAGGGAGTGGGCCAGGGATCCAACAGGGTCAACAATGACACCCAGGCACTTGGCCTAGGTAACAGGACCAGTGGGGTGATCATCAATGGAAATAGAACACAAGAACAGGAGCAGATGGAGCGGAGGGGAGTGAGTCTCAGTTTGCACCAGGGACATGCACTCCTCCTTTCGGGCCACTTTTATACCTATTTCCTTTTATCTGCCTGTGAGTTGACTTCATTCTCTCCTCCTGCAGATAGACTGTAACAGCTCTGATTTAAAGTCTAACAATCAGAGAATAAAAAAATTAACTCTTTTCCACCAACCTGTTAGTAGAACATCATGAGTAAGGCCTCAGATTGGCCCAACAAGGGCCAGGAGGGCTGGGATTGGGAGATTGCTCCTTTCTCATACCAAAGAGTAAGTTCTATAACCAGGAGGAGAAAAGAATTGGGAGGAGGGCGTGTTCACTACCAGGTATGTATGGTCATTCAAATGACTCTGTATAATAAATGAGCAGTTGAATGCATGAGTTAATGTATTTAACTTTCTGAAGGATGTTATTAAAAATACTATTGACCAATCTGCTGTATGGCTCTATATACTCTATAACAATTTTGATGACTAATACTAGGAGTGCTTCTTGCCATTTACAAAGCTCATTCTCTCATGCAAAATAATCCACGAAAGGAAGGATTCCCAACTCCATTTCACACACAAGGCGAAGCTAAGACAGAGAGATTAAGTGAACGTAGACACCTGTACACAAACCCAGGTCTTTGGATATTAAGTTTCACATGCAATGTGGTCACAAATGTAATGTTGCCCTCCACCCCCGGTCTCGTCTCACTACTCTCTACTCACTCTGGGGGAGACAAGGGGAGGGAGGAGGAGAGCAGTTAACTAGTAGTTCTATTTGGTTAAAATTTAGTCCAGCCACATAATTTAAATATTCTTTCAGGAAAATTCTCTCTAGGGAGAAAAATTCTCTCACTAGCTCTGCCTCCCCTCCAAGATGGCAGCTCATGGCAGGGAATGAAGCACGTGACTCACAGCAATGTTTGATTAAGGGAGGACAGCAACCTTCAACAATATTGAACTCCAGGCAAAGTCCCTCGTCCACCCCGTGGCAGATGTTATTTATCAGCTTGGTGAGAGCCCTACACCAACCTGGTTGAGTGGAGACCCCTGAGCTCCCTCTGATCCTCAGAACCCCTCTGAGATCACGCTTCCCCTCCCATCTGATTTGGCCTGGGAAATGCACACCGCAAACCTTGCTCAAAGCCACCTCACCCTTGAGAGAGCCACTCCCATGAGCAAATGCCCTGAGCTGGGCTCTCAGCTATGCCTGGGACCCATCTGTGTTATAGGGCGCTTGAGGAAGGCTCAGAGAAACTAACAATTTGAAGCTTCTCAGCCTGATCTCACAGCCAACACCAAGTTCTCTGTAGGTTTGGTAACTTCCTCAGTTGGCGTGAGCCAGCTGGAGAGACAAGTTCCAACCAGAATCACGGCCAGAGGAACTCCCTTCCCTCTGGGTCATCCTCACCTCTCTAAAACTCCTCTCTTTCTGGGGTGAAGCTTGGAACGTGCAGCTCCCATGCTCCTTTCCTCCCTCTCCCCTCCATCTTCTCACATTCCCTGGATCAAAAGAAGTGAGGGTTTCACTAGATCAGTCCCACTCAAATGTTAGTGCCCATCAGAATCCCCAGTGAGCTGTTAAATTTATATATAAAATATATATCCCCTCCAACCTTGCCACTAAACCTCATCACAAACAAAGGGGCTTTAAAAATTCCATGACGTGAACTCCCTCTTGAATGTTTTCTCCACATATTAGGATAACTCTGTGATCTGACTCTTAAAGGCTTAGATGTGTTACACAGAACCTAGATTAACATAGTAAATCCTTTCTCACAGCAAAATGCCTGATATTCGAGCCTGTTTCATTGCATTCTGTTTTGGCATTATGTCAGAAGCTGAATATTGCCCTGCGTTTCCTCTATAACCTTCCTAATATTCCCACAGGCAGATGGATATCCTTAGCTGAATGAGAAAATCAAACTCAGAAAGGTAAGTTCCCACCTAACAGTTTCAATTTAGGGTATAAGGCATAGCACCTGGGTGGCCGACTCAGCTGCAACTCTGACTTCACCTGACAAACACAAACGATGTAACCTAATCATATGTACCCTCATGTTGATCCAAAAAAATGCAGCAAAACTTACAGAAAGACAGCTGTGTCAACAGGTGAGTTTTCCCAACTGCGGCTATAAACTAGGGCTAATTAGCCAGCTGACCTCAGGCAAGGCACTGAGGCAGACTACAATGCCCACAGGAGTGGGAGTCTCTCAGTCAGGACCAGAGGCCCTGCACTGCCCCCAGGGGCTCCATTCACACCTGCAGCTGCGACCCGCAGTCTGTCAAAACCACAGCACAAAGACACTTCCTCTCCCAGCCTCTGGCTATTCACCTAAAGCATCAGAAGTCAAAGTTGGTGCTACCTAAGAGTCTTCCCAGCTGCCTTCCAGGTAAGTTCTCTGAGTTCTTTCACATCCTACCCACAGTGAGTTGTATAAAGCCTGTCCTTGCTCTTCCTTGATGAGAGGAAGAGGCTCTGCAAAGGCAAACACAGGAAGAAAATCAGACACCTGATTCTTAAATGGCCTCTCCCTTAGAATCGCTTTCTAAGAATGAATCATCTTCAATAATGTTCACTAAGCATCAAGCACAAAACTCCAGGTAAAAAGTTAATGAATCTACTATCCACCAATCTGTGAGGCACTTTGGAGCTGAAGCAATTTGCTCTTCCCCTTTCCTGTGACCAGCAAGACCTCGGAGCCGCTCCCAAAGTACAAGCAAGCAAAAGGCAGAGGCCTCTGCTGGCCGCACCTCAGCCCATCTGGGCATTTCAGTTCATACAGGAGTTAACAAGGACCGGCGTGGGCCTCATCACCGGCACCTGCAGCAGGAGACAGGGCCAGCTGCAGCCGGCCATGCAGAAAGTGGACAAACAGTAGCGCAAAGACACTGCTTTCAGGTTCTGAGAAGATGTGATGGCAATGAGAAGCCTTTTGGGGTGTGTCAGGTCCTACTTCTTAAACTTTCCATTCATTCTGGGATAATTTAGAGCTGCTCCAGGCAGATATCTGCTCTTCCTGGGCTTGTGTTTTTTCAGAAGCTGCTAAGGATGTTATGAAATTCCTGCCCCATCCCTGATTTTTTTATGATAGCATCACCCCAAACCATTGAACACACTCTCTCATAAACAGTAATTAGACAGGAATATATAACCCATGTTCCTCAATTCTGTGTGTCAGGCACATGCCTGGTACATTATCAGGTGATCCTCACAACACCTTTCTGAGGTTGGTATGCCCTTAACTCCACCTTGTAGATGATGCCAGTGACTAGGAGTCAGAGAGGTTAACTGCCCAGTGTCACACACAGCTAGTAAGCAGAGCTCAGTTCATTTGCACTGCTATACCAAAACACCCAAAATGGGGTACTTTAAAAATGGGGTACTTTATAAAGAACAGCAAATTATTTCTTACAGTTCTGGAGGCTAGAAGCCCAAGATCAAGACTCCAGCAGATTCGGTGGCTTGGCGAGAGCTGCTGTCCCCTTCCCCCGTGGTACCTGTGTCCTGCACGGCAGAGGAGGAAGAACGCTGCAGCCTAAGGACAAGTGAGCTCCACGCTCAGCGAAGCCTCTTTTTTAAGGACCTTAATTCCATTCACAGGGAAAGATCCTCATACCTGATTACCTCTTAAAGGCCCAACCTCTCATTAGCTGTTAACTTTCAACACCTGAGTTTTGGAGGGGACGCATTCAAACCATAGCAGCATTAGAACCCAAGGAGTCCAAGGACACAGTCTGCGCTCCTTACCCCTCTGCTGCGCTGTGTGAGCCAGACCCTGCCTCTCCTCCAGCTCCTACAGCCTTGTTCTCCCTATAACTGGGCTCCCAACTTTCACCTGCAGGCTTTAAAGAACCCAGACCTGACCCTGATCTCAGGGAGAAGGTAATATAGGGATATTCATAGCTTGTACATATTCTCAGGGCCGAGATACCTTTCCCTATGGCTCTGCCCTTGACCGTGTGCTCAAAATGCATAGCTAAGCTCCTCCCTTATCTCTGGGGTCCTTCACTCATTCATTGCACTAGTGTTTTTGATTATGTATTACACACTAATCATGAAAAAGAAAATATGAGCATATACAAATATATAATTTGTTACTACAAATATGTTATTGTGCCCGTTTTACAAATGGAAAAATAGAATTTGCCTGCCATTTCCTACCTGGTAAACAGCAGAGGTAACTCAACTCCAGAACTCCAGACCTTCCTTTTTCTGAGACCTGGGCCCTGCCTTGTTTTTGCCAATACTCTCCTCTCCTTGACCCTTACAACGTTTTCTAAACAATAACCAGTTCTCCAGCTCTCTGACACCATGTGGGTGTCCAGTTCACTTCTGACACTGACTACTGGAGTCAGTGCAGACCCCACAGGTTAGAGACTTAGTCCCACACAATGCCACATGCAAATGGAGTCCCCAGGATATCTGCTTATATCAATAATCCCACATAACCTGTCCTCAGGTCTGAATATTTGCTAAAACTACTCACAGAACTCAGGAAAACTCTGTATTTATGATCATAGTTTTACTATAAAAGCTACAGCTCAAGAACAGCCAAATGGAGGAGAAGCACAGGGCAGGGAAGGGCTGGGAGGGGGAGTGTGGAGCTCCGAGCCCTCTGGGCACACCACCCCCAGCATATCAAGTGTTTGTAAACCCAGAAGATCCCCTCATCCTGTTGTTCAAAAATTTTATCAAGGCTTCATTATATAGGCCCAACAGGCAGGTGATTAAGCCCAATCTCCAGCCCCTTCCGCTCCCCAGAGGATGAGGATAGGCCTGAAAGTTCCAATACTCCAATCTCATTGAGTGGTCAGACCTCTCTTGAAACTGAGGGGCTACCTTGAATCACTTCAGTATCATAAACTCAGATATAGAAAAGGGCTTCTTTAGAATAACCAGAGATGTTCTTATGACTGGAGAATTCCAATTTTTGAAGCTCTGTGCCAGGAACTGGAGTCGAAGATCAAATACATACAAGAAGTATATCATATATCTCATATATACAGAGGGTGTCAAAAACTGTATCCCCCTTTCAAGAAAGAAAAAAACTATATTAAACTTGTAATACTTAAGTCATGATTGGCTTCTGCAATTACAAGAGATGTTCAACGGGACTTGTATTTATCTTTTGTTATCAGTATATATTGAGTATTACAATTTTCATACTCTTTTTTCCTTTCTTAAAATGTATATACATTTTCTTGGCACCCTAGCGTGTGTGTGTATGTGTTTTATTTTTACCACAACCTTCCAGGAGCGATAGCCAGGACAGACACCTGGCTTCCTGCTGTTGGGCCCTGTCTTAATTCTGCCCCACCTTAATCCTATCTCAACAAATATGTAGTAACTGCCACAGGTGGGGAAGGACTGCCCCACTACAGACTGGGAAAGTAACCTAGAGGAACTTAAGATTAATTACCAACTGTCCTTCAGAGTGGTTCCCTGGTAACATCTGAACCACGTGGGCCCCACCCAGACAGCGTAAAACAAAATCCCAGACCAGTATCAGGGCCTTTTTGCCATGACAAAGGGACTTGTTTGTTGTCTATGGCGAATCTCTCTTGCTCTGTAAACCTTTCTCTTCCTCAATAAACTTAGTTTCACTCTTGCCTTGATTTTGGTGGGTTTGGTCATTCTTTGACCAAGAACAAAACCAAGAACTGAGAAAGCTGACAGCTGCCTGAACCCTGACACTGCCATTAGACTTTGGCATCAGTTCTCTGCCAGGCAGAGGACCACCTGCCTGGATTTCCACGAATGCCTCTTAGATCTTCATCCCTGTATTCTAAACACCTATCAGGGTGATCTGCCTGCCTACCTGGAAACTCTCTCTCTCCCTAGGTTCTGCTACTACCTACAGTCTTGCCCCAGAACCCATAGCCGGCTGGGCCCTCTCCCTCCCCACCTTCCCACTCCAGGGAACAGTCTCCTTCTAGGATTCTGTGCCTATAGGAACTAACTGTGTCATTCTTTGCCAAGTGCCTATGTGACCCAGACAAGCCCAAGGGGCATTTGACTCTGCCTGTTATGGACTTGGAAGGCCACAGGCTTTGTTTGGCATTGAAGAGGTTAGAGAAAGAATTGGGTCAGCATAAATCACAGCAAGAAAAAAAATCTATCTAGTATTAGATTTGGAGAATATTACTATCCAGTATTATTAGAACACCTATCTGGTCATGCTAGCTAGGGCTGTATCAGCATTTCCATTATAAATCCTATTTTCAAGGGTTTATGACTTGCTGTAAAAATTCAATCGAGTCTGAAAAGCCACATACTGAGTTTGCAGGGCAGGAAGCAGTTTGATTCAAAGAAGAGATAAAAAGTTTAGAAGAAAGAAACAGAAAAGAGAAAAAGTGAAACAGGTTGTTTAAAAAGAGAAAAGCTAGAGAATTTCCCCATTTGGGGCCCTCATGTGAATTAAAGATTTTTTTTTTTTTGATACAGAGTCTCACTCTTGCCCTTGGTAGAGTGCCGTGGCGTCACAGCTCACAGCAACCTCAAACTCTTGGGCTTAAGCGATGCTCTTGCCTCAGCCTCCCAAGCAGCTAGGACTACAGGCACCTCCACAACACCTGGCTATTTTTTGCTGCAGTTGTCATTGTTCTTTAGTAGGCCCAGGCCAGGCTTGAACCCACCAGCCTTGGTGTATGTGGCTGGCAGCATAACCACTGTGCTACGGGCACTGAGCCATGATTTTGTTTTGAGATTTGAGTTTTCACAGGTTATTAACTCCCATGTGGAAAGAGGCTTATGGGGATACTGAAGCCAAATGCACTTAGCACCAGAATGTGTTTTCCGATTGGGAAAGCCATGCGAGCAACAGGCATAAGACCTTGTTCCAGAGGTTCACCTGTGGGGAGCAACACCTCCCACTCACAGACTGGGTTCATGAAAACTCTCCAGGGACACACACTGAATCTTTGCTGGTTCAGTAAAAGACAGGTGTGATAGTTATGTGTTGACTTGACTGGGCTAAGGGATGCCCAGGTAGCTGGTAAACCATTATTTCTAAGTGTATTTGTGAAGGTGTTTCTGGAAGAGATTAGCATTTAAATCAGCAGACTGAGTAAAGAGATCCACCCTCACCAGTATGGGGTGTTGGTGCCGCATAATCTTTGAGGAGCCAGACAGAAGAAAAAGGCAGAGGAAGGGTAAATTCAATCTCTCTTCTGGAGCTGGGACATCCATCTTCTCCTGCCCTTGGATATCAGAGCTCCAAGTTCAAGAGTTCTCCCTGCTCTTGTTCTCGGGTCTTTGGCCTTAGGTGAAGAGTTATGCCATCCTTTAGCTCCTTGCTTTTTAGGCTTTTGGACCCAAAACTAATTATTCCACCAATTTCCCTGGTTCTCCAGCTTGCAGATGGCATATCATGGGACTTCTCAGCCTCTATACTGGCATGAGCCAATTTCTATAACAAATACCCTTTTCAATGTTTATATACACCCTATTGGTTCTGTTGTCTGGAGACCCCTGACTAATAGAGCAAGGCATAGGGGATGTTCAGTAAGCTTATACTTTCTGATGAGGAAAAGGTAAATTATATTCTAATTAGTCATTTCCTAAAAATAAAGCAATCACCTGTGGCTCTTTGACTCTGGAGAGCATATTTTAAGGCAGGCACCTAAGATTTCCTTACATCTGCAATTATTTATCCAGTTACAATTTCATTAAAAGCGGCTCAGGAGATGCAACTTTTGCCATTATTACCCGTAACCCATACTTTCCAAGGAATGAACTCCATGTTAGTTCAGAAACCCCAAGTGCATGCTTGGAATATGCAATTTGCCAAAACCTACCCTACATACTGTGATAATACGTTTGTGCCCCAAATTTTCAATAAATAAATCTTATAGCAATTCAGGAGGGTAGGAGGAAGATAGCAAAGTGTCTTTGGACCCAGACATTTTCTCTGGGAGGGAGCTCAGGGATGGAAATCTAATTGGAAGAAGAAAACGGAATTTGTCTTCAAGCTGTGATTACGCAGTAAGCCAACATACTGCTATTTAGGTCATTTGATTATGTGGGGGAGCTTTAAGGGAGCACTGATAGAAATAATGCAGGTGACATTAATGCCTGTCCAATCCTTGTTGCTGTTTTATAAGAGTGAGATTCTGTATTCAGGAGGACAATCCATCTGAAACTCACACTTTGGTCTCAAGTAAAAGGGAACTGGAACGGAATTCGTTTTTAATTAAGTATCAGTGCTATGCCAGATAATGTGACAGCTGCTTTTTGTATATTATTTCTTGTAAACCTTATAAAAACCCTATTATATAGATATGAATATCCATGTTCATTTAAACAATGTGGAAATTAAGGCTGACTCACCCAAGTGAAGCCACAGATAAAGTGGCAGAGGCAAGACTGAATCTGCACCTTTCTGACTTGATGGCCCTTGATCTATCTGTCCACGTCAGCACCCAGCAGGATGCGGATAAATTAAATAAATTACAGAGTGGAAATAAATTGGAACTGGTCTGAGAGTTTCAAGCTTGGTGTCACCCGGGACGGGAATGGGGAGGGGCCTGGTAATCACCTGCATGAAGGAAGACAGATGTTCACTACACTAATCCTCAAATCTAGAAGAGTACAGGGGTCCTCAAACTTTTTAAATAGGGGGCCAGTTCACTGTCCCTCAGACCATTGGAGGGCCAGACTGCAGCCCTCAAGAGGAGTCAGCTGCTAAGCAGGATAGGCAGCGGCAGCAAAAACACCTGGCAGGCCAGATAAATGTCCTCGGTGGGCTGCATGTGGCCCGCAGGCTGTAGTTTGAGGACACTTGGATATAAAAAGCTTCTGGGATGATTAAAAAAAATTTTAAAGCATCTAACCATTTTTCTAATTTTACATGTAAGCATCTTCATATGAACTTTGAAACATAAGAGCTTTCCATTACTTTTAT